>NC_143558.1:90382500-90687500 GCF_054136105.1 Typopeltis vanoorti | reverse complement strand
CAATAGTAAACCATTGCTGCTCAAAATTCCCCTCCAGAAACAAACGAGGCCTCATCCATGTTCTGAAGGAGGAGTAGGCAGTTTGCTTCAAGAGCTCCAGAATCACATGGTGCTAAGCATTTTATGACATTGTGAGAGCTGCATCGCAGTTCAGGGTGGACATATTTCACACTGAAATGGCTCTCTGCATAGTTTTCTGTAAGCACTGTATACTTATACACTTACTCCTTTACTATGTCCTTAGGAAATTTGTAACTTTTGCTAAAAATGTACCCAATTTAATTTGTACAAAATTTATAACACATTTTCTGTGAAATATAATTATTAGTTTGCTGCAATAAATTTATGTCTACATTTGACTGTAGTCATGAAAATTTTTTCATATACAGGTAAAAATGTACTTCGTCCTTAGCTTTTGGACACCAGTGTATAAGAAACAATGGGATAGAGGTTTGTTGCCAAAATATAGGTGAATATTTTGGGACCTCAGATTATAGGAATTAGTGAGACCTGGCCATAGAGAGAGACAGACATGCTGGCTGGTATTGAGTGTAAAGGGTACTACAATATTTTTAGGAAGGATACACAGGAGATTAATAAGAAATTAGCAAGGGATTCATAAGAAAAAGATAATGTGAAAGGAATACCATGTGCATAAGGATGAGGTAAGTTATGAAAATTATAAGGAACTGGTTATAAGAGTCACAACTGTGGTATGGAAAGCAAAGTCTTAGTATGAAAAGAAATTAGCTCTGCAAGCTAAAGGACAACCCAGTAAGAATCCTGTTTTATACTGCAAATAAAAGAAAGAATTAATATGAAAAAATAACTATATTGAATGCAAACGGCTTGTAGTTGACAGAAGCAGAAGAAATTGTTCAACTAAGTGCCAAGTTTACTAAAAGCTATCAACCTGTTGTAAGCAACTATGCACTCACTGCTACCTCTTAACTGAATAAAGAAAATCAGGTATACGAGAAGGAGGAGATAGTAGAGCTGTTGCACAAATTGAATAAGAATTTGGCAATAGGCACTGATGGTATATCAGCACAGATGCTAAAAGAGTATTCAGATGAATTGGCTGTTCCTTTGACCAGGCTATATAATTTAAGCCTCGAAACAGGGACGGTACTACAGGAGTGGAAAGAATGTATGTATGCAATCCCATTACACAAGGGCAGTGCAAAGACTTATGTATCCAACTATTAGCCTATCAGTATCTCTGGAGTGGTGATGAAGATTTCTTTAAAGTTGCTTACAGCTTGCTTTCAGAAGGTTAACAGAGAATCTCTGCTTTGCAAGGAACATAGGATATTATATTGTATAAGAGAATGGCAGACTGACAATATCAAAAAGTTGTTTATGGAGGATGTGAGTCTGCAAGATTTAAGGTAACTAGTGGGGTACCATAAGGATCAGTCCTTAATCTGGTGTTACTCAATCTGTACATTGGGAAGTTACATTGGGAAAGATTTGGCAGGCAACATACAGCTATGAGGGTTGTTAGAAAAGTTTGCTAAATTTCCAATATACGGTGACACAATTCGTTCATTTGTTCTTGGTTTCTTATTGTAATTCCATTCTTATCTTTTATTGCAGTGATTTGACTTTTACCAACTAATAAATATTTTCTTAGTATTTTCATATTTTTATTGTTTTCAATTGTTTCTTTTATTTTTTTAGTGTTATAAGATCTTATTTCATTTCTCATCTTTTTCCTTATTGTTTTGCATAGTTCTGCCTATTCTATTTTAGAAATTAAGTTTTTGTCTTGTTTCATATTTCGTCTCTTTTTTAGTAGTTGTAAGGTTTCCTCTGAAAGTTTATGGTCATTTTGTTGCTTTTGAATTCTTTGGCTGCTGAGATTATTACTTCCGTTAGGTTTTTGCTTATTTTATTTATGTCTTCTTCTTCAAATATATTTATTAAGTCTAGTTTTTGATTGAGTTTTTCTTTGTAATCCTTCTTGTTTTCGATAGGTTTTAAGTCAAAACTTCTTGATTTTTTTATTGTTTAGCCATTTTATTCTTTCCAATTTGGGGTTTAAAGCCCAAGATAAATGCAAGAGAATTTTTCTACTATATGGCAAGCAAGAGAAAGAATAATTATGGCAGCAGAATAACTATTGAACGAGCACTTTATCAGTGTATATCATACACATGTAAATGATGCAGTGCATACATAGAAGGGAGGCAGGTATTAGGAGAATTGGAAGTGAAAGAATCAGAGATGTATCAGGTGTTGATTGGAATAGATGTTAATAAGACTGTGGGTATGTCATCCATTCCCAGGATGACAGAGAATTAGGGAATGTGCACGACATTTGGCCATGATGCTCTTCACCTGGCTATTTAATGAAAGTCTTGCAGTAGGTAGGGATTCCTCAAGAGTGGGAAAAAAAAGGCAAAATAGTACCACTCCACAAGCATGGTTCTAGGACAGAAGCTTCTAGTTATAGACTAGTCTATATAACTGTAATTGTGGTCAAGGTCTTGGAGATATTCGTTAGGATAGAATACAGGATTGGGTTGACAGACATAGCATTCTTTATGATGGGCAGCATGGATTTGTAAAGGGTAGGTCCTGTTTTAGCAATTTACTTGCATTCTATGATAACATAGCAAGTGTGTTAGATAACAAAGTGTCATATACAATGATATTCTTGAATTTTGCAAAAGCATTTGATAGATTCCTATATGATAAGTTGGTGTACAAGCTGCAGAGGATGGATAGTATCTTGGTTAGATGGATCAGAGGTTGGCTCTCTGAATGATACCAGCAAGTTGTGTATGATGGAGCAAGCTCCAAAAAAAGGAGGGTCACCTCAAGGTTTATAAATGATATATCATGTGGACTGACTGGGGATCTTCAGTTTGCTGATGACAAACTTTTGGAGAATTATAAGTAGCATGTTAATTCCCTTCAGGAAGGTTTGAATAGACTTTTTACTTAAACAAAGGAGTGGAGTTGTAGTTTTAATATCAATAAGTGCAAATTGTTGCATTTTGGGGGTGCAGAAATATAACGCTGTGTAATATATCGATGGTGGCATACTGCAGGAAGTAGATGAGATTAGAGATTTGGGAGCATATTGCTAGTGTTGCAAAGGCTGCACATCATAGTGCTGCTATGATAAGAAGTACTCTGACATGTAGGGATAAGGAAATAGTTGTGCCACTGCATAAAGCACTGGTCAGACCACACTTAGACTATTAAGCTGAAATTTGTTCACTTGGTTTTCAGTGTGATGTGGAAACATTGGAGCGGGTCCAGAGATGAGTGACTAAGACAAAATGTCAGGACTTTGGAATTCTGGTTATGGAGAGAAGTTGAAGAAATGTGGATTCCAGAGTTTGGTGGATAGGAGGAAAAGAGGTGATATGGTAGAGACATTTAAGTTAGTGAGAATTTTAAGATTAATCCAGATGGATTATAAAAATAGTAGAGGGCAGTAGGGGAAAAACCAGAGGCTATTCCTGGAAGTTATGTAAGAGTGTGGTGAAGAGGAATGTGAGGAGTAGATTTTTTTTTACATGGAGAATTCTCAATGAATGAAATGCATTACCAGAATGTATTGTTAATGCAAGGAGTTTTAAGGTTCTGTATGATAAATATGTTTTCAGTCAAATGAACATCCCACAATGAGTCTACCGACTCCATGGAGATGCAATAATAATAATAATTAATGAAATACACCAATCAGTTTTTGTCATCATTTGACATCATTAAAAGTTTTTTTCATTTCAGTAATTAGACTGTTACCTTTAAGGATAACTGTATAATTATCTAGTGTAGCACTTTTTATTTTTTTACTTTAATGAGAACTTTACCTTTATTTTTAGTAACTGAAACAACCATCGTTGTGCATCTATATCACAGTGGCATTTTGACATGGATGCAGAGCAGTACTAGCTGGTAGATATGTGGGAAGGGGTAGAGAGAGAGAGAGAGAGAGAAAGTTCAAACCATTATGCTAGTCTTTTTGAGTAATAATTCTTATTTTAATAATTTCGTATTTAGAGCGGTCAGTCACCTGATCTGGAAAGCCACAGACAAGCAGATTTACTAGTAGAACCATTACGACCAAAAGATTTGTCCAAATCATTCCAGAATGCTTCATGTTGTTCCAACAATTTGAGGTATGTGTAGACATTAATATTATTAAAAATGAATAAAAAGAAAGTATCACCATTTCCTAGTATATTCCATCGTGGAATCGGTGTACAGTATGCTGTGTGGATAGAGACTACACAGCGAAGATCTAATTATTAGTTTCTTATCAGCATTTCATTTCCAAATTGTTTCTGTCATTTACCTCTCTTAATTTTGTTTATGTTACTGCACTACCTTAATTGGCTCTGCTCTCACATCTTGAAACTGAGATATCATTAGTTTTATTAAAACTTTGTGAAGCTTCTTTTATTTATTAGTCATAACAAGCGTAATCTGTTTAGGTGTATCACTTTTGTTAAACTGTTGGCTTGAATTCTGTAACTTAGTGATTAAAACATAAAAATAATCAAATGTACATTAAAGTAATTTCAGAAAGTTAAAAAGAAATGGCCAAGTATATTTTAATGAATATGTTTAAAATTCACAAAATAATGTGAGCTATCGGTATAAAAAGAATAAGTTAAGTATTATTTAAAACTGAGAAATGATAAATTGTGAACAGTTAAAAACATGAGATATTGACTGGAGAAATTTACTATGAAATAAAATATGGATTTAAAAAGAAATAAATAGCTAAAAATTAAAAAGATGATATAATTAAATTGCTCTGTGTATGGAGGGGATATTTACAATGTGTGGCATCATCTTCAGAATGTGAAACTGAAAGATAGGTCGCAGAGTACACTAAATAGGTTACAAGTCACCTTAATATTATGAAGATGCCAATTTTCAGAAAACATATAGATGCTATTACTTCACTGTTATTGGTCCTTATTGCTGATTTCTAAAATATGTAATAAAATTACATATTTTAGAAGGATAGGTCGAAGTTGTGTCGGTTGCAAGTTTAGTCGATAGGCAGAAAAAAGGGGACACGATAGAAAGGTATAAGTTATTATAGATGTTCTATAATATTGACACAAAGGAAATTTTTTAGTATATGATAATTTATTTTCTCTCTCAATTTCCATAGTGAATTTGATAGAAGGATTTAAAGTGTTTATATTAGCTAAAAACGTTGGTAAGGTATCTATATCGCAAGGCCACACCGCAAAAATGTTGTCTACATATCTAACCCAAAATGAAAGTTGAGATGTATAGATGAAAAAAGGATGTCTTCTAAATGCTCTAAATAACAGTTGGCTAAAGCAGGGGAGTGTTGACTTCCCATGGTAGCTCCTTCTACTTGGTTGTAGAATTTGCTTTGACAAACGAAGTCTCCAGAATGCTTCACGAATTCAAACACCTACTACATCTTGTGAGAATATTTAAGAAAGTAATTGTAAAGTCTCTACGAGAGAGATGTTTATAAATAGAGATTCTACATCGAAGCTCATCATAAGATCAGTAGGTTGTGTGGAGACATTTTTTTTTAATTTATCTAAGAAATCTGAAGAGTTATTTAAAAAAGAGCGAGACTTGCCTATATGTTATTTCAGTAAGTTTGCTAAATGTTTGGCTATGCGATACATAGGTGAATCAATGCAGTCTACAATCAGACAGAGAGGAATGCCTTTCTTTTGAATCTTTGGTAGACCATAGAACCTCAGTGTTCTTGCAAAATACGTTTTTAACTTTTTTAACTCAAAAGATAGGAATCATAAAGTGTTAATTTGATGTTCAACTCCTCATCATTTACAGAAAGAACTCTCAACTATCAAACAATATATGAAATTAAATGGCTTCTCTGAAAGGACTACACAACATCTGTATGACTCCTACAAACCTAACCTGAACAACAAGGAATCAATACTTCGAATTCCAACCCCATACATCTCCAGCATTTCAGAACCGATTTCAAGAAATCTGAAGAAATATGATTTAGTAGATATGAAATATGATTTAGAAATATGACTTTTATTCCTGTTAATAAACTCTCAATGTATTTCCTCTCTTCTAAAAATAAACTCTTTCCTATTTCGCTTCCAGGTGTATACCAAGTTCCATGTGACTGCCATCTTTCCTACTTCAGACAAACTTGGCACTCAATGGAAAACAGAATACAAGAATATCAATCAGATATTTTTCACAAAAAATCCAATAAGTCTGAATTAGCTGAACATGGAATTGAGGCAGACCGCAATATTCTTTGGTCTGAAACATGGCTTCTACATGGATGCTGGAACAAATTTGAATGCCTATTTAAGGAGAGTGCTGAAGTCATGTTTCACTGCCCTAACTTGAATCGGAATGACTGCCTATCCTTATCAAAAATATGGGAAAGTTTGATTCAAATAACACATCATTAAAGTTTTTTTGTTTTTTTTAAACACCAATTTTTTATAAGGACATAAGTTATGTCTTAATAAACCAACTAGATACTACATGTATCTAATGATCTGTTTAGTATATTATAAGTTATATATATATATAACTTATTGTGATTATCTGTGAAAATGGTAGTGGTGTTGGTGGGCAGTAGATGGCATTAGTGTCGGCACTTCCCAAACTATGGGCTGCGGCCCTCTTGGAGGCCATAGGTTTTGTTTAGGGGGGGGGTGAAATAATGAAAACAAATTTAAAATGTTTTAAGACTAAGTAGATTTTTTTTATCTTAAAAGAAACATATTTAATTTTTATTATTTATTATTTCTTTTTTGTTATTTTTTATATTTTAATGAAAAAAAATCGCACATTGGTGCGGGTTCGCAAATTTTGCTTCCTGTATATATTTAGGCACTTAATGAATATTAGTAAATATATGCTTATTCATATAAGTTTCATTTCAAAGCAGAAATCTAAGAATTGCAGTTTCAAATATTTCACCTTACATTGACTTTTTGTGTAGCAGTATTGAAACACATCCATCACATTAAATTGTTATTAAACTTCTTTTATGTTTTTAATTATTTCTTTATTAGTAATCGTTTTACATTTCATGTGCTTGTACTACAAATGTGCAATAACAATATATCTATCTATATAAAAATATGTGATAATGTGGCATGTCAAATGTGTATGTAAGATGCTAAAAATGTAATATTTGCATTTGATTTTTGCAATATTCACTGTGTATGTTTTGTATTCAATATAAATACAATAAATATTATAATAATATATGTCTATATTACGATTTTTTTTCGAGGGGGCCGTGAAATATTTTAATTTTTCCAAAGGGGGCCCTGACATCCAGAAGTTTGGGAAGCACTGCCGTAGATGATATGGTTCACTGTAGTTGGTGGATTGAGTGGCAGAGATGGAAAGTTGTAGAGTAGGTGCCCTCCCCTCGATGAGTCTTTGGACTTCTTGGAGGTGTCATGTAATAATAATAAAATATGGGCAATTTATTTTACACTGTTATGATTAACCTTTTCTTCAGTGTAAGCATAATGCTATTGGCGATTTAACATCATGTGGCTCGTTCTGTTTCACATTGTATTCTATCTTGTAACAACTGTTTTTTAAGCCACTTGATGGTCTGTTAATTTCAGACCATCAAGTGGTCTGAAAATTAACAGTGTATAATAATACTTTTACCTTGTGTCTTCGTGTATATATTGTATAGTTGGACAGTTTTAGCAGTATGACCCCTAAACTTCAAGTTCTTTTCCACCATGACTCTCAGATCTTTCATCTCTTCCACCTTCTTCAGAATTTCCTCATTAATTGCCTACCAGATTTCAAGACCTTACACTTTGCAACATTAAACTGATATCCACTCAACTCACCTAGTCAATCTATTGAGATCCTCCTGTAAAGTCACATCTGTGCTCCTCATAGTTCTTCTCATCATTGCTTCATCTGCATGTCTCCACTTAAGCTATGCTGCTCACTAGTCTCTTATCCAATCTCCTCCATTTCAAGTTACTTACCAGATTTTACTGCAATCTGTCTAAGTCCAAATACACCACTCTATATGCATCTCCTTTTATCCAAAGTTTGTCACCTTGTTATAGTATGTAAACAGACTGCTAAAACTTGACCTTCCCTTAACAAACTTATGCTGACCATCATAGAATATACTGCTGTTATCATTCCAATTCTGAATCCTAGTCCTCACCTTAACTACAATCCCTGGCACACTGTTAAACACGTGCACCAAGGTTGTCATTAATTCCCTGGAGCATTCTTTCAAAATATGGTGATATATGATCAGGTCCCTACTGCCTTATTAACATTGCATTTACTGTTTCTCATATAACTTCTGCTCACATGCTTCAGTTTTTCCCAAACCATAATCTCTACACTCAACCTTTTCATCATGTTGCATTCATGAGGATGAAATACCCTGATTAACCACTCATTGAATATATCTGCTGTATCCTTTGTATCAATTAACATTCTACTATTTTCATCTGCTAACATTGTCTTCCCATAGTTGTTCTTTCTTTCTTTTACTTGCCATATATTGAAATAACTCACTGGGATTTTTCTATTTCTGCTCATACTTCACATTTGCTGTCTTTACCAACTGAGTCACCTTCTAGGCCTGCTCCTTATACCCTTCATGCAACTGATTATTACCAACATTTATCTTGGGTTGCCCCAGCAGTACCTGTTTCTTCCAGATTTCATGCATTATTCCTTCATTCATTGATTTTACTCCTACCTTATTTTGTCTTTTCACCTTTGGGATATACTCAGGCATTGCTGCTGTTACGTATCTCTTGATCAGTGCGAAAGCAGCATTTGTCTGTTCTTGCACTGTTCCCTATATCCGAAGCACCTCAGAAAAAAAAATAGCCAGAACTTTAAATAAATATAATCTCTGCACTACTTTCAAACCTCATTTCAAAGCTGGCTTCCTTTCTCTGCTCTCCTAAATATCCACTTCCTCTCCTCTCTGTTCTAGGTGTTTATAAGGTTCCGTGTTCTTGCAACTTATCATATTATGGTCACACTGGACGATCTGTCAACCTCTGCCTTGGTGAGCCCAAGAAATACATCCACTGTTACAACTATGGTCAGTCAGATCTAGCTGATCATGCCTTTGGATACCTTATACAGGATCAGATGAAAAAAAAAAAAAAAACTGCTATGCATCATCACAGCAAATACAAACTTGAAAGACTCTTTTCAGAATCTGCCACAGATTTAAAAAACCAGCCTAATCTAAATAAATATGCCTTATATTTAGACTTCTCACCAAACAACTAAGGCTAGCAAACAGCACCCATAGAGGGGTGCCCCTCATTGAACTTTAGGCCTAAAATAGTATAATTTTTTCAACTTATTGTTGTGTTATTTCATTTTAATATTGTATTCCTGATAATATCTGTGACAGGTGAAATATCAGCAATCAGCCATAATTTGACAGAGTTGCATCCCAATCCACTAACTCTTTTCCCAATAAATTTATCATAATTAAATCCAGTATGTAATCTGTTGTTACGCTATTTCCCATCCTCATACAAATTATATTCATTAAACTGAAACCTCTTTAAGCTTCATCACAACTGACTGCAATAATCTAGATTTTTTTAATACTTGCAGGGATGAAACAATTTTTGATTCTACCTTATTATCTACAAAATCTAGAATCATTCAATTCATCAGTTAACAATGTGAGATCTAAACTTAGTCTCTTTTCACCATCACTCTCAGATCTCTCATGTGTTCCACCTCCTTCAGCATTTCCCCATTAATTATAGACTTTCCATCACATCCAAATTTCATTTAAATGGTACAGTTTTTTTTTCACCAACTATCCATGGTGAAGTTAGTTCTTCATAAGGCCAAGTGGATGGCTCTGATAAATTGAAATAATTTAAAATATTTTCACATTTTAAATTATTTAAAATATTTTCACATTTTAAATTATTTAAAATTTTTAAATATTTAAAATCATTTAAACTTTTTATCTGACAAAAGAGAAATTCATGTAATGAATTATATTTTCTAATAATGTATTCCTTGGAAGAGTACTGAAGTTTTTATTTTTATTCATTGTAATATCTTTAAACTTATCTGATTTAATCAGATCTTCAATTTGAGATTCATGCTTTCTGATGACAGTCTTTAAGTATCCAGTGCACCTCTCTTGCCAACGTTGTTTTGCCAAGAGTCTGCCAGTACTCCTCAGTGGAGAATGCTCAGGTGATGGTCTTACAGACAGTCAATGTGAATGGTATCAGCCATGCTTCCTTTTCCCCTTTCCCACCTCTCCAATCCTTACACAGGCTGCTGCATAGGGAAGTGGGGGAGGGGAAGCACATCGAGTTTCAAAATAAATGTGCTCCGGCTGGATTTTCCATGCCTAAATGCCACTAGCTATTGTTAGATTAATAACCAGTTTACAAAATTCTTGAAAATTTAACCATCATCTTGTGTGAGCTGGTTCCAGCATGCGTTGCTCTCAACCCTCTTGACCCTCTGTTACACATATCTAAGACAGCTGTTACTTAAGAACTCAGAATTATTCTCCCCAATTCCTAATTTTCATTCCAATCAATATTACTATAATTAAAATGGCCTATAATGATCACTCTTCTCATACTCACTAAACCAAATTACTTACCTATACATTTCTTTGTTTCTGCCATCCACTTTTCCCTGCCTATATCAATACCTAGCTTAAATATCTCATCCTGTCAATCTCCACCTCACACCATACTACTTCAACACCACTGCCACTATTTTCCCCTCCCATCTCAATCTTGTGTGGACATAATCCCCTTACTATCATCAGCAGCACCCCCCCCCCTCTCGTCTTGCTTTTGCTATCCTCACAAAAAACATGATACCCTTCTATTTCTGTCAGGATATCATTCTTACCCAACCATGATTCACTTGTTCTTCCAACTATATTTGAGTGAATAAACTTAATCAATGCAACTATTTCATCTCCTTTATTTCTGAAACTCCTGACATTTGTAAATAAACATAGCAATTCATGTCTTGGTTTATAATTCTCAATCAAGCTGTCCCTCATTTGTGACTTCTCCTCCCTGCTCTCCTTCATAATGCTTTACTTCATATATTTCCCAGATTCAACTACTTCCCATGCTTCCCAGGTCGTCTCATTTCTATGCTGAATATCCCCATACATGCATTCGCATTTGTTACTGCTTTCAGAATTCACTTTTCTTACACTGGTTTCCTGTCCAGCGGGCGGGCGGGTGGGCCGACCGACACTCTCATGTAAATAGATAATATTGTGCAATAGTAACTCCTATGTTCTTATATAGTATCATGTTAAAATAACTCTTAATGGCTTTAATTAAAAAAAAAAAAAATGTAATTAGCCTTATAAGTGACTTCGATGTAACATACCTCAACAAGAGTATGAGCATGTAACCTCTCTGTCTCACTGCAGAGAACCAAAAACTGGTTAATCCTGTATATAAGATTGTTATGTTTACAATAAAAGGACACCTACATGTAGAAGTAAGGATGTTATGGTTTATGTTCCTTGTGTAATGCTTTGATGAGACGGTATATGGATTGGTGTGCACAGATTTGATCACCTAGTTTTCAAAAGGGGTGAAAAAATATTGGAAAAGGTCCAGAGATAATTAACTAGGATTGTTTCTGGACTCTTGTATGTTGAATATAAAGATAGATTGAGGAAATGCAATTTGCAGAGTATAGCAGATAGGAGGAGGAGGAGGGGATGGGGATATGATTGAGACATAAAATTTAATCCAAAAATACATATGAGGGTGGTCTGAAAAGTTCTCGGTCTAACAATGAAAAAACGAATTTAGAATTTCAAAATTATTTTTATTTTTCAACATAATCTCCCTTCAGACTAATACATTTATTCCAGTGATGCTCTAGCACCATTATCCCATTCCTGTAGTGGTTCTCAGTAAGATCTGCAAAATACCCCCTCTACAGCTGCAATCACTCTTGATTCAAAGAAAAATGATGCTGACCAGTGAGGAAGAGTTTTAGTTTTGGAAAGAGATAGAAGTCAGAGTGAGCCAAATCTGGAGAATAGGGTGGATGTTCCAACAATTCATAGTGCAGATCCCTTAATTTTCCCATTGCCAAAAAAACACTTTTGTGGGCAGGGGCATTGTTCTGATGAAAGATGATTTTTTTTCTTCTGCAAACCGAGTCTTTTCTCATGAAATTTTTCATCTGGTCTGGTTAAAAGATCGGAATAATATTTCCCAGTTATTGTTTTACCCTTTTCAAGATAATTAATAAACAAAATGCCTTTAGCATCCCAAAACACTGATGCCATGACCTTTCCTGCTGATGGAACCAACTTTGTCTTCTTTAGCACTGAACAACTGGCTTCTGTTCCACTGTTTTGACACTGCGTTTGGATTCTCTGGTGTGTAATGGTAAATCCAAGTCTTATCCATAGTAATAAATCTACACACAAAATCAGTTTTATTCTTGTTAAAATGCTCCAAGCACTGTTCAGAGATTTTGCGTTTTTGTTACTGCTGTGGTGAGCAAGTGCGGCATCCATCCTGCACAAAGCTTTTTTATATGCAATTTTGCATGCAAAATATATCCAGCATGTTCTTTTGAAATGCCTATAGTGTCAGCAGTTTTACGCACTTTGAATCGCCTGTCATCCAATACCATATTGTGCATTTGATCAATGATTTCTGGTGTTGTTACACTTTTGGACTCCCTTTCCTTCACGTGGATCATCTTCAAGGCTGGTACGGCCATGTTTAAACTCGGCAGCCCATTTCTTAATTGTCGAAAACAAAGGAGAAGAGTGTCCATAAACTTTTATAAATTTCGACTGAATTTCTTTTGGCATCAAACCTTCTTTTACAAAGAATTTTATAACTGCATGATACTTAATTTTATCCATTTCAAGGGATACAGACTACACTTTTGCCTTCAGACAGTTGTATAAAACAAACTACTTGATAGAATGACTTGCAATTTCACATGGATGCTTATGTACCAACTTAAAAAAAAAAAAAATCTTGCTGACAGTGTTGCCATCTATGGTCGAGGCCAAGAACTTTTCAGACCACCCTCATATAATCCAAAGTATTTTATTAATAAGGTCTGACACCTTTTGACTACTTGTATATCAAAATATGACTTCTACATTACTTCTACTATCACTTCTGGGTCTGGCTCCCACTGATGACAAATACTTAGGTTTTCTTTTGTTTGTTTTTCATTTTGATTTTATTTTACTGGTGCTAGTGATGGTTTCATCCCCTACTAGCACTGTTTTTTTTTAATTAAATATTAAGATTTCTGGTAGTGCAGTTAATATGCAGACAGGATTATCAAAAAGGAAAGATGAATTAATAAAAAAAATTGAGGATAAACAAAAAAAATTAAAAGATGTGTTAAAAAAAGGAACTACATTTAAAAAAAAAAGAAGTAATAAAAAATGTAAAGATGAAGAAGGTTGTGGATCGTCAATGAAGACTTTTCAGACTCAGAGGAGTTTATGAATTATGAAGGGCCATCTCATGCTAATAAAGAGAAGCAGGAGATACAATTAAAGAAAAAATAATAAAGTTTACTGATTCAAAGTTTTCTCAGTATGATTATCATCTATATGAAAAGAAAATAACTAGCTTCCAAATCAAGAACGATAGGCGTGAAATTGAAATAATGAAAAGCAATTGTAAAAAACTGGAAAACAATTTACAAGAAGCAGGCTACACAATTGCTCCTTCAGAGATTGAAGACCTCATCAGGTTCATCCAATATCTAGAAATTAAAAACTTACCAGTGACACTTCATTAATCTTAACATCTCCTTTCTGGTACCAATTCTCTCATTAAATGTGAGAGGATTCCAAAGGCAAATTAAACAAGAAACTATATGAAAACTTATGCTACACCATAATATCAGTTTTTTGTTTCTCCAAGAAACATACTTCTGCAGATATAAAAATAGAAAAAGTTTAACAGATTGATATCCACTTCTTTCTTATTGAACTTTGGAAAATTTAACAGGGCTAGAGTAGGAGTTCTTATTCTCTCCCCCCCCCCCTCCTTGGGTATTATGTAATATCCAAAAGCATGCAGAAGAGAGAATCATGACAATAGACTGTAATACTGTGGATGTGTAATAATATTTATAAATGTTTATGCTCCATCCAATGGAACAGTTAGACAAAACTTTTTCCAGAAATTGGAGCCATATTTATATGGTGCCAACTACATCATAGCAGCTGAAGACTGGAATTGTATTGAAAATCCCACATTTAACAAATTAGGAAGACACCACCAAGAGTGGAAAAGTGGGATATGCACAGTTAAAAACATACCTCGACAATGCTCAACGAGTGGACATATGGAGGATTTGCAGTCCTAATCTCCAGGTTTACACGTACATGAATCGAGGTATTGGTATCCGTCTTGATTTAATTTATATCTCTTCTTCCTCTTATGTATAGGATCATTCAGATAAAACATCTTGGCATCAACATGTCAGATTGTGATCCAGTTCTACTTCATTTCCTCATTTCCACTACATGGAACAAGGAGAGATAGTTATGGACCATGGAGACTTCCACCAAATTTTCTGTTGATCTTTTCATCCAAATTCCAGACCCTCTGTTTAAATTGGAATAATGTTACCTGAAACTGGGATATGTGGTTAAAATTCAAATAAGCAATAAAACAGAATATGATTGGAAAGGAACAGGCTTTCCTCAAAAGAAAAAAGTTGAAAGACCTGTATAAAGAGAGAAGCCGTTTCATACAAACCAGCACAATGGTATAGAATGTAGCAACATCACTAGAAACATTAACATAGAGATAGAAGTGGAAAGACAGAAACAAGTTGAAGAAAGAAATTTTAAAATAAGTTTAAAATTGCATTTTAAAATTTAAAAAAATTTTTAAATGCAACTGAAGGACTATCTGCTAAGTGCATTCTTCATTAGCAATTCACTAAATTCCACAAAGAAACGACTGTCACTCTGCATTGATGCTGAAGACATGTCCACCACTCAAGATATCCTTGACTCATTTCAAAATTGCTACAAAAATCTATTTGAAGACAATAGTACTGTGGTAAATTATAATTCTTTGAGCATTATTGGCTTTCCTGTTCATATCCAAGATGGGCTTGACAGACCCATTATAGCATCTGAAGTTATCACAGCCTATAAAGAATGCCAGATGAGAAAATCTCCAGGACCTGATGGTTTAGGGATAGATCTTTACCACGAGGCCTGGGATGTTCTTCCCATTTTAGTTATACTATTTAATTATTTTTTCTCATCAGGATATATACCAAGTGAATTTGTAAAAAGCCATACCGTCCTCATTCCAAAACCTAATAGAGATCGCACTTTAATCAGCAACTGTCTTATATTTCTCTGTCTAATATTGACTATAAGATATTTTTCCACATTTTCAATAACAGACTCAAAGTGGGAATGAGATACATAATTAAAAGCACACAGGTATATGGAGTTTCAGGCTGGTCAGTAGAATTTAATCTGTTTCTGCTACATGATCTGCTTAGTTAATACGAAAAAAACAGTCGATGGCAGTGCTATCAGCAGACCTTACTCAAGCATTTGATATTCCATCATTCCTTTCTGTTTCCTTTCTTTATACATAATGTATCCCTTTCTGTTCCACATACTTCAGCAAATTGGTGTATTAAAAACTGCTATCCATTATCAAAGGAGCCTATGCTAATTCAACTACCAGCCTTCTAGTTAATAGGTTCCTATCAGATCTAGTCAAAATTCAAAAAGGAGTCAAGCAAGTTTGCCCTCAGATTCCAAGGATACCCTTTTCCTCATCCTTTTCCCATCCTGCATAAAATGAAAAATTTCATTTTTCATTTTATGAAAAATTGAAATCCTGTATGACCCTTTCAGAAGTTGTAAGTCTCAGTCATATCTCCCCTCTTTCTCCTGTTTGCTAGTGTCTGCAGTCTACAAATTCACAATCAGTATTCCACAATCATAAAAATGATATCATTTTTAAGTACTCCTTTGTACTCTCTCCAATAAATCACAATGGAAACCAGGAGACCAAACCTGCACACAATAGTCTAAGTGAGGTCTTATCAAGCCTTGTAAAGAGACAAAATAACATCCTTATCTTTACATGTGAATGTTCGTTTCAGCATTGCAATTATCTTTTGAGTTGAACTTCAAATTCCTATCTATTAACACTCCAAAATCTCTAGCCTCATCAGTTTACTCTAGCCTAATCCCACCAATATAATACGGCATTGGATATCTAATCACTCCAAAGTGAATGACTTTATATTTATTGACATTGAATTGACAGCTATTTTCCCAAGCCCATAATTCCAGTCTATTCAAATCATTCTGCAAGTACTGCATATCAGCAGCATTTCTGATTACCTTACCTATCTTTTCATCATCAGCAAATAGCTGTATGTCGCTTTCAAATCCTTCCCAATATCATTAACGTACAGATTGAATACAGTGGACCAAGCACTGATCCTTGTGGTGCACCACTAGTTTTTTTTATTTTTTATTTTATTTTTATTAATCTTTGTACTAGTTATGGGCAGTACTACCCTTACATCACATCCAGACATCTCGTCCAAACTTGATATTAGCCTAATCCTTTACAAGTGTTTTACCCTATGCCGATTCTCATTATCATTGTAGTCATTCTCTGGTGGCAACGGCATGTCACCAGTGTGCCCTGTAGGGCCCTCAAGGAAAGAACTTTTATATCCTTCTGTGTAAGCCCAAGCTGTTTTAAGTCCTTATAGCTATCTGCGCTCCATATGCCATGTAAAGAGATGGTAGCGCTGGTAAACCTTGGAGTTGCCCATGCTCCTCCCATATCTTACTAACTAGATCTTGGTTATTCTTATAATAGCTCACCTTATTATTATGGCTATTGGCTAGTGGGCACCCTATTCCCACCACCTGAGCATCAGCTACCCATATGTCACCAAGTCTGGCTTACACAAACTCGTGGAGGTCCTATAATGTGGTTCCACCGCAGTCTCCCAATGTTTGTTCTTAAAGCAGTTGTTCAGAATGGAGACCACAGTGTCATGCCTCTGCACACGGATTCCATGGGTGCAGAAGTAACACTGGGCTATATGAGACAATGTCTCACTGTAGTGGTAGCCAGCCCTACAGTTTGAGTCGTCACTATCCCATCAAGCTGTGTGGGTAGGGCATTGATCCTCGTCCTGATAAGGTCAATATACTTGAACCCATGGAGGAGTCTGGTGCCATCCTTACCCAATCATGTTGGGGAGGCACCAAATATGACTCTTTTAAAGGAGCACCATCTACAGAACAGTGCAGCAGAGATTCTGCAGCTGCTGACTCAATTAAGGTACTTTGATAATGGAACCAGCCTTCAGCACTCCTAAAGTCTTCTTGTATTAATGGACTATAGAAAGCCTCTCTGCAGATAAGGGAAGAAGATAGTTCTAACTTCGCGATTCTGGACAGCCGCAGGCATGGGATCAGCCATCTGATGGAACCCTGAGCCCGCTGTCCTTCACCCTCATGTGGAAATCTGCAGTATGGATGTCAGGTGGCAGTCAGAGACATGATCTCACAGCTTAACCGATAGCCCTTGTATTAATGGGATAGTACCGAGATATATGTCCTACCAAGCACCAACTTGTGGTAAAAGCGAGGTAGGAGATAGTGGGAAAGGAGAAACAGTCTTTGCTGGAGGCTTGAGAGGAGCTTTCCTCAAAAAAGTGATCCCAGCTTCTAGGATAGAAGGGACAGAAGACCTTCCCTTTGGGGGTGAACATGATACCGAGCTATCTCCACTCTTCCGGGATGGTCAAAGCATGCAATGGCCTCCTGTGCAGGGGAAAACTCTATAGTCTGACCTTAAGCTTCTTGTTATGTCAAGAGGGGACAAGAGCTAAAGAGCAGGACTTCTCTACATTAATAGAAAGGCCTCGAATAGAGAAAAAGTCAACTGCCCGATCAAGGAGTTCCTGTAAGCCTACCTTAGTAGAGGCTACGAGAATAACATCATCTGCAATGGCCATAGCATTAAAGGAAGAAGCGCCTAGAGAGTAGCCTATATGGCTAGGAAGAAAGTGAAGAAACTCATCTATGATGCAGTTAAAGAAAAAGGGGAGAAAATGATCACCCTGGTGAATACCCCCCCCCCTCTGCATGGGGGTATTTGCCCGTCAACTAACAATGATTGACAGCTCAATCACATGAGCGGCGAGGATCTTTTCTTCTTCAGCAGTCCAACGTGCTTTGAAGCACTCCGTTCTTATTGCAGTGTTGGCTGGATGTTTTGAGGTGCATTGCACGCCAAGGCCGACTGCGGTGGAGAATGCACGATCGCAGACCTGACACACGGAGTGTCTGAGATTTGGAACTCCTTGACCACCGGAACAAGCATGATGAGAACTTGAAGAAATGGGTTAATGACAGTCCTTGCAGAGCTTTCTTTTAACTTTTCTCCTGAGGATGCTGCTGGAACAGGTGGCAGGATCACCTCCAAACAAGAAACAGACATCTGGAATCACACTCGACAAGTTTCCTAGCTCCAGACCTATAAGAGTGGGAGCCTTCATATGATCAGTTATTGCAAGCGAGGAAACTTCCTAGCAGGGCTGCTAACCCTGGAAGTGAGGAATAACGTAACAGACCAACCAGTCACCCAAAGGTGTCCAGGACTCGCCCCTAGGAGGCTGCCTACTTCCACACTTGTGAAATGTCTCAGTGGATGTGCAAGCCAAGATATCAATGATTCTGATTCCCTTAGGATTCTTAAATCTTGTAGACTCACATCCCCCATATACCACTTTTTGTTATCTGTCAGTCAGCCATCTTCTTATCCATGCTAATATTCTATAACCCAAACCTATTTTCTCCAACTTATGCAGAAGTCTGCCATGCTATATTCTGTCAAAAGCCTTAGCAAAATCCAAAAGTATCATGGTGTATCCATTCCCCTTGTCTAGTTAAATGTTAACGTTGTTATAGAATGTGAGCAAGTTGTTAAAATATGACCTTCCCTTAGTAAACCCATGTTACTCATTGCAAAGTAGAGATCACTGTCAACCCATTTCTGAATGCATGCCATAACCAATTTTTCCAAAATCTTCACCACCACTCCTGAGATACTAACTGGTCGACTGTTGGATACATTGGTCTTTGCACCATCCATGTGCAATGGAATTTCGATATATTCCTTCCATTCCTGTGGAATCGTCCCTGTTCCGAGACTGATATTAAACAGCCTGGTCAAAGGAATGGCCAGTTAATCTGAAGACTCTTTTAGCACACGTGCTAATATCCCGTCAGTCCCTATTGCTGAAATCTTATTCAATTTGTGCAATGACTCTAATATTTCATCCTCATATACCTGCGTTTCTTCATCTAGGTGAAGAGGTAACAATGAGCTCAATGTTGCGTTCACCAGGGAACAACCTCTTCTTCATCTGTAACCCTCACAGCATCTGGTTTAGAAGAGTTATTCTTTCATATTCATTTTTTCTTTTACTTACAGCATATCGATAGAATTCTTGTTGGTTGTCTTTAGCATGCAGAGCCAGTTTCTTTTCATACACAGACTTTGCTTTCTGTACTATTCTAGCCTGCTGCTTATAACAGACTTATGCTAAATATTCCTTCTACATTGACCTTTTCTTACGAATCTCTTGCTTAATAAGATTACACATCCATTTTACTCCTATCCTATTTATTCTTTGAACTCTCGGGACACATTTTGATATCGCATGAATCAAGTGTTGTTTAAAGGCTTCCCATGTACTGTCGATATTCTTTCCATCCAGTAACCAATCCCATTCCACTGAACTCAGTATGCTGCTGTTGGTAGTTCATTTCCTGCTTTTGTAGTTCAGCATGTAACCTTTTCTGAATGGAACTTTCATAAACTTAGTCACTTCCCAAGTGAGTACCATATCATCACTGTCACCAACCGGAAGCAGAATAGTTACGTCTTTAACTGAAACGCCCTCTAACACTATAATCAAATCTAACAGTCCTTGCCCTCAAGTTGCTTCGGTCACATGCTGCTTGAAAAAGTTGTCCAGCAATAAATGCTGGACAACTTGGAAATCCAGCAAAAAACAGCTCAATAAATGCATTTTCATTCTTCTCATCTACTGCTACCCAATCATTATTTGGATAGTTAAAGTCTCCCATTATGATTGCTCTTTTCATGCTTATATTTTCTATTTGGTGATTCATTTCTTCATCACTAGCAGCCGATCCACCAGGTCTGAAACAACACCCCGTAATTGATCTTGTTAGATTCCACCTCACACCAGATGGCTTCAAACTCACTGCCACATGAAACATTGTTAGTAGTAGTACTACAATCATAGGTCTCAACTCTATCTGGATTCAAGTCATCCAATATCATTAGCAGCACGCCCCCTTCTCTCCTATCACCTATATCCTTCCTAAAAATACTGTACCCTTGACACTCGATACCATTTAGTAGGTGTGATTCTGATAGCCCGGTCTCACTAATACCTGCAATCCAAGGTCGCAACCTATTGACTAAGGCAACAAACTCTATCCCTTTGTTTCTGATACTTCTAGCATTCGTGTACAGACATAATAATCTACCCGTTTGTTCTTTTGTGTTGTCTTGTTTGCAGTCTGCCTGACACAGTTGGACAACTTGCTCATCTCTATTCTCTAATGTCTTACACATGTAGACATCTTTGCATACATTTGATGAGTCCGAACCGGATGAACACAAAGCTGAAGTCGTTCTCTCCTCAACATTTCCATGAAAAAGCCCATTCCCGTCATTAACACAGTTATATAAAACATTGTCGCTCTTACACTCATATTCTCACTATTCCTCCCTTTATAATTTAGTTTCCCTAAATACCAGTTAGGGGTGCTTAAGGGTCAAAGCTGTATAACTGAGAGGAGACCTCCACATAGCCTTTAAAGGAATGCGGAGAACCGACCAGGGCTTCTGACCTAATGTCCAATCCTCACCTTCTCGTGGTGCACCCTGTTGGGTATCTACTTTGATACTGAACTGAACGAACGAGGATGGGCTGGCAATTTGGGATTTAGCCGACCAAATTGTATTCTTATTGGTTAAACCAAAATAAAAAATGATGGTACAACATGACAAAATTTCATTCCGGCTGGGGCGTCGCCCAGTTAAACAAGGCCCCCGTTGTTTTCGCCAGGGAACCAGGGCGAACAGCGAAAAGTCAGCTACTGGAACAAATCTGAAAACAAACCCCAACTCAACATCACCAGAGTTAAAGATCGGTACTATCAACATAAGAAGCCTGAATGGCAAAGAAATGGAGCTAGCTGAGGAATTAGATAAGTACCAGATCGACATAATAGGGGTGACTGAAACAAAAAAGACCAAAACTGGTGAGATCTTTCTGAGCAATAAATACAAAATGTTATATTCAGGCAATAACAATCAAGGAAAAGAAGGAGTAGCCATAGTATTCAACACAAAATACGAGACTAATCTTCTTGAATGGCAGTCAGTCTCAAGTAGAGTAATGTGGGCAAATATGAGAATGGGGAACTGGACAATGAGACTTATTTGTGCCTATGGTCCCACAGAAAGTTCTACTAAGGTAGAAGTGGAGGAATTTTTTGAGGCTTTAGAAAAAGCAACTGACACAATGAAAAAGGAAAAGTTGGTCCTTGTTGGGGATCTAAATAGTAGAGTAGGAAATGATTGTGAGACATACAAAAATATTTTGGGAAAATTTGGAGAAAAGAGCAAAGCTAATAATAATGGCAAATATCTGTTGGATTTCTGCTCAGGACATGGACTGGTTATTACTAACACCATGTTCCAACATAAAAATGTGCACAAATTCACATGGAGAGAAGAGGCTAGGAATAAGAAAAGTCTCATTGACTATGTTATTGTTGATAGTGATGTTTTCTCCCTAGTGCAGGACACCAGAGTGTACAGATGATTTGAAATTGGAAGTGATCACTATTTAGTCTTGAGCAGGATAAAATTGAATTTCATATTGAAAAGAATAACATGTAAGAAAGTTTTAAAGCGAATAAAAGTTGAGCAGCTCTCAGATGTAAACTGTAGACTAAAATACAAAAATATTATTCAAAAGAAAATGAAAGAGTTTGAGAACAGGAATCAAACCTTGGAGATTCAGTGGCAAACTCTGAAGGAAACATTGATTGATTCTGCCAGAGAGGCATGTGGTGAGGTTGTGTGCAAAGATAAAAAAATCAGAACTCCCTGGTGGACACAGGAAGTTAAAGAGGCAGTGAAGGAAAAGAAGAAAGCATATCAAAAGTTCCTGGCAAATAAGTCAGCTTTTACTCTTACAGAATACAGAGACAAATGTAAGAAAGCTGAACAGTGTGTAAAACTAGCTAAACAAAAGTCGTGGGAGGACTTTGGCAAGAATATAGAAAATAAATATCAAGAAGGTGGCAAAATATTCTGGAGGTTGTTGAAGAAGCTTAGGAATGGAGGAAAGAGTGCTGTAAAAGGAATTAGAGATGATAAAGGTGACATGAAAACGGGAGAAAAAGATATCCTTGAAGTATGGAGTAATTACTTTGAAAAACTGCTAAATGAAATAAGCAGTGATGACAGGACAGTGATAAAAAACACTGACCAGGCATGCAGTAAGGCATACATATCCATACTTGAAGTAGAAAAAGCCATCAAAGGCTTGAAATGTGGAAAGGCAGCAGGAGTAGATGATATTTGACCAGAAATGCTGAAGTATGGTGGTATAAGAGTCTTACAGTGGCTGCACTGCATAGTTCAGAAAGCCTGGACAGAGGGACGAATTCCTGATGATTGGAGTAGAGCTCTCATAGTACCCATATATAAAAAGGGAAATAAAACTGAATGTGAGAATTACAGAGGTATTTCCCTACTGAGTGTTCCTGGCAAGATCTATGCAAGTATACTTGAGAAACGGTTGAGAAGAATTGTGGAAGAAAAGCTTGGTGAAGAACAAGCTGGATTCAGGCCAAATAGAGGCTGTCAGGATCAGATCTTCACTTTACGACAAATAGTCGAGAAAGCATGGGAATATAACAAAGATCTGTATTTAAGTTTTGTCGATTTGGAAAAGGCATATGACAAGGTGCCAAGAGAGAAGCTATTCAATACGCTGCAGTTATATGGTGTCAATGGGGCATTATATCAAGCAATACTTAGTCTTTATTTGAGTTGTGAGTCAGCAGTTAGAATTGAAGGAAGTACAGGAAGATGGTTTAATGTTAAATCTGGTGTGAGACAAGGATGTACATTATCCCCTCTGTTATTCATTATCTATATGGATCACATTATGAAGGAATGTGGTATTAAACCTGATATCAAAATTGGAGATGTTAATGTCAGCTCTTTACTTTATGCGGATGATGTTATACTTCTAAATAAATCCGCTACAAGTCTGCAAGATTCTCTGACTAAATTGAATAGCTGTTGTAATAGATATGGTATGAAGGTCAGCAATAAAAAGACAAAGACAATGAAAATAGGCAGAATCATTGAAAATGTCAACTGTGTTGTGAATGGAGAACCTGTGGAACAAGTAAAACATTTCAGCTACTTAGGCACAATTTTTACTGAAGATGGTAAACTAAATATAGAAATAGACAACAGAATCAGCAAAGCTGGTATCGTGGGAAGTCAATTGAATAAATTCATATGGAATAAGAAAGAAATTAGTCGGAACACTAAATTAGCTGTATACAAGACTGTGTTCAAACCAATTTTAACTTATGGATCTGAGAGCTGGGTCAGAAGTAAAACACTTGACCAAAGACTAGAGACCGCAGATATGAGAGTCCTGAGAAAGATTAGAGGCGTGAACAGATGGCATCAATGGCAATATCATATTAAAAATGAGGATATTAGGAAAGAACTTGACATTGTCAGCATCCAGGAATGTGTTAGCAGAGCTAATCTCAGATGGTATGGTCATTTAAATAGAATGGGAGAGGAAAGATTAGCAAAACAAGTGTTCTCTGCCAGGTTGGCAGGAAAACGACCCAGAGGAAGACCAAGATATAGGTGGATTGATACGGTACAAAGTGCCTTAGACGATAGAAATATAAGATCTGATAATGTTGGAGTCTTGACAAGTAACAGACTGATTTGGAGGAAAATTGTAGATAGGAAGTTAGTAATGATGTAATTTTTTCATGTAGTACTGTCATATCCTGTACACCCCTTGAGGGTACATGGCAGGAATTTGATGATGATGATGATGATGATGAAATACCAGTTATTAGTTTTTCTAGACTCCTGATACCAAACGCATCAGGTGTAGGCCATCCCTCTTATATAAATCCAATCTTCCCTCAAACTCACTCCACACATCCAAAAACTCGCATCCATTCCTTCTACATGGCTTATGTATCAAATTATTTGCCATCATAGCCCTTCATCTTAATTCATTTTTAGCATAGTGAGGTAAAATACTGCTGATTTTCACTTTCTCACTCTTCACTCTCGGCTCCTCCAACAGCCCTTTCATGTCCTCTCTCATACTGAACTTATCGCCAGTTAAATCGTTAGTACCTACAGCGACTACAATTTCATTTAGATATTTTAGAAATATCTGTTAGGTCTGTAAATTCTTTAATCAGAAGCATTAATAAATGGCAAATATATGGACTTTGGTTGAGTTTACATCTTTTTGGTGTAAACCTAATAATTTTTTAACCTCTAGATCAGGGTTTTCCATATTGTGTTCCGCAGAAAGTGAATAAGTGTTCCGTGATGTCAGTGACCAAACCGTGTATTTTTAAACATGGAAGTAATTAGGGAAAGGGAATACTGCTGTTTATGATCAGTCATAAAAATTACCTCGATTACAACAATGGGCGGCGTATCCTCTGTTCTCAAAACTGAAAGAAATAACATCTGTGTTGCAAATGTTAGTGACCAATCAGCAAGGAAGTATAAAGAAAATTTTTCCACTGAAATTGAAGATCAAGATAGTCTGTACACGGTTCTCAAATCTAGTAATACTGAATACTTTCTTCACAAGTTCGCATTGTAGGGTGATAGTGCTTGTTTTGAAACCATAGTACCGTGATTTTTTAAAAGTAATAGGCCTACAGATTTAAATTTTAATATGAATAAGAGACAAGGGACTTTGTTTAATTTTGGTATTAAAAAATCTCTTATTGAAGGTGTTTGTGATGCAACAGATAGTGATTCATCCACCTCCAGCCTACAAAGCGATCTCCAGGATGTACAAAAAGAGGGAAAAACTACCAGCACACAGGAGAAAAAAGTCTGCATTCACTTGCAAGTACTTATAATAATATTATACATTTTTGGTGATCAGAATGGGATATGTCAATGAAAATCAGCCCAAATTAATTTAATGATGTTGGCCTGAAGAAACTATAATATGCTACAAGATTTCATTAGCCCAGTGATTGATAACTGATTTAAATGTAATTTTATATTTGTCAACATGTCACACTGTATACATAAGTGTACCAATACTCTTTATGATTATGCTATAATTAATTATTAATACATTACAAAATAACCAAGGTGTTTCATGAAAATTTCAGGATTTGTGAAGTGTTCCGTCATAGGAAAAATCTGAGAAACGCTGCTCTAGATCATCTCTAAAACTTTTCAGGTTTTAAAGGCTAACACACAAATAACAAAACTTACGTCCACCCAGCAATTCTAATCCCAAGGGCACACTCACAAATAATAAATAAAATGGAATGCTGTGTTAGATATACAGTATATTCAAATTATGGTCTGTTCCATTTATCCAACCTCTGCATTTCATCATTCTGAAAATAGTGGATTTTATGTCTTTAATTTTTGGCATTTCAATTCGTTTGAATTCATATATTCATCATCATCATCATCATCTCTCTCTCTGTATAATGTTAATATTCTATTAACACAAGTTTAGCCTCAAACACAATCAGGTGAGAGTGTTACATTCTAATTTAGTAAAAAGCAATAACACTTTATATCCCCCCCCCTCCCCACATGCACCTATGTCATTAAAATGTTATCTGTTATTACTCTCATGATCAAGTAGCATTGAGTTAATTTTTACCTAAATTTCTGTTTGTGCTTGAAGTTCTAATGGTCTTTTTTTTTTTATAAACAGGAATGTCACTGAATCTGATAATATCATAGATAATGTATGGAAACACAGACAGATTTTTGATGGCTTGAGTGTTAGTCTCCATGCTACTGATGAAGATGATGATGATGACAGTGGAGATGAGGAAAGAACAACTTTTACTAATAATTTGTTGACAACATCACTATCCATTGTCGATATGCCAATATTTGATCCATTGTATGGAAAGAATTCTAGCAAATATCCAACATCAACCACAGAAGCACAAGTTTATAAAACTTGGACTGATAGTTTACAAGAGCTGGACCATTGTGTTAATATGCATACTTATAAAGAAAATTTTTCTGAAAACATTCTTAACCTGCCTTCAGATTGTTCAAAAATATATTCTGATATTGGTGAAAATAAAATGTTTCACCATAAAATGTCCTTTATACCTAATAGTTTATGTGATAAAAAATCACATGTTGAAAACAAAAATCAGAATGACATTAGTACCTCCACTACAACTGCTCCCTCTGTAGATTTGTGCAGTTTGGATGATTTAAAGCAGTTTGATCCACTTTTTAATAGTGAAAAAACAGAAACTGTAGATACCTTATTAGATAAAAAAGATTTATCAAATCTTTACACATCAAATCTTTCTCTGCCCATGTTGGTCACAAATGATAAGGTACTGTGGAGTCAGAAAAAACAGAATTATCTTGTTGAAGCTGCAAATTTAATATGTCAGGCTCAAAATTGTGAAGTTGCATCAAAATTTTTGTTAGCATTCAATTATTACAAGGCAGCTATAGATGTTTTATTGCAAGGTGTGCAAGGTAAGTACTTGTTTTTTAAATAATAACTAAAGTGTAATGTATAACAGTATCTCCATTTTTTTTTTAAATCTGTGAAGTTTATTCTTTTTTAGCTTTCCCCCAACTGACATTAAGTTAACCAGTCTCATATAGTGGATATTTGTTTCAGAAGCTTTCTTTCCCCGAACACACACACACACACACACACACACACACAAGATTTAAGACAGAATAGAAGTCTTCGCCTCCAAAAAATAACTTATCGTATGCCCAACGCATGGCTCTCCTGAAACTACGCAAAGAAAAAAGTATCGTCATCACTAGAGCGGATAAGGGTAATGCCACAGTCATTCTTAATACCAGCGAATACAATCATAAAATGAACATCATCCTCCGTGATCGCGCTACCTACATCCCGCTAGAACATGACCCCACAAAAACACAAGTTAAGAAATTAAAAATCTTACTTAAAAAAGTAACCTCCTGGCCCCCTGACATCACGAAAGAACTTAAACCTTTCCGCTCCCGTCCCCCCTGAATATACGGTTTACCAAAAATCCACAAACCCAATTCCCCACTCAGGCCTATAGTAAATGCCACCAATGCACCTTGTTACAGACTGTCTAAACAGCTGGCCAACTCTCTGTCCCCCCTCACCGGAAATTCTGCATCCTATATAAAAAACTCGACCCACTTTAAAGCCCTCATAGAAAATTTAACCTTGAATAATACAGACATATTAGTAAGCTTTGATATCTCCTCATTGTTTACCAATATTCCCTTAACTGACACTTTATCTCTCTTAGAAAACGTTTTTTCCTCTGACATCTTAGATCTCTTTTCCTTTGCCATCAACTCTGGGTATTTCTCTTGGAAGAACAAAATCTACAAGCAGATAGAGGGAACCGGCATGGGTTCCCCCCCCCCCCCCCCTCCTTGCCAATTTCTATATGGAAGATTTCGAAAAACAAGCCTTAGACTCGGCCCCACTCAAACCGTCTATCTGGCTAAGATATGTAGATGATGTGTTCTCTATTTGGCCTCATGGCCCAGACACGTTAGACTCCTTCCTCAGTCATCTCAATAGCCTACATCCAAGAATCCAGTTTACTATGGAAAAGGAAAAGAACAATTGTTTACCCTTCCTAGACACCTTAGTCACATGCCTGCCTAATGATACACTTGCCTTCATTGTATACAGAAATCCCACACACACACAGGCAGATACATTCACAAACTCTCCCACCACCACCCCTCGCAACAATATGGCATCATTAAAACTCTTACCAAGAGAGCTCACAATCTTTGTTCCAGTGGAACCGCCCTCACTACTGAGCTTAACCACATACACAGAACTTTCCTCTCCAATGGCTACAGCAAACACAGTATCAAAAAAATAATCAATTCCTCCCCCATTCCCCATCCCTCTCATCAACAAGATTTTAAAAATGCCATCACCATACCCTACATCCGTGGCACTTTGGAAAAAATGGCCAAGATACTAAAAAAGTATAACCTACACACAGCGTATAAGCCCTACCGCAAACTTACTACCCTTATCCGGTCTACGAAAGATCAGCTCCCTCCTCTCTCTCTCTCTGCCTGGAGTTTACAAAGTACCCTGTTCCTGTAAGCTTGCGTACTTTGGACAGACAGGCAGATCAGCATCCATCCGCCTGGAGGAACACATCGTACATTGTTAAACACAACTATGGCCATTCAGGCTTGGCTGACCATGTGTTGGACACCACCCACAGAGTATCATGGAAGAAAACCACCATGCTCCACCACAGCAAATTCAAGAAAGAGAGACTTTTCTTAGAAGCAGCAGCAGCTCTCAGAAACCAACCAAATCTAAATAAATACGGTTGCATTAAGCTTCAGAAGATTTGGGAAACACTCATCACCCACCTTACATTCCAGGCCACCTATGACCGCCCTTAGAGGGCGCTCCACCTAGATAGCACTTTAGTGTCACCCACGTGGTTGGGCTTAGTATTGTAAGTTTTTATGTGCATGCTACATTAATTGTTTTTGTAATCCCCGTAGATGTCCTAGTGACTAGGACGAAATATAGGAAGTATTAAATTCTATTTTAATTCTTTTTGAGTGTTGTAAAAAATCCATTAAACTCCAACATAATGTCCTCACAGCACTTAAGCCTCTACACAAGAAGAGTAGAAGGCAGAACTACTATAAAGAAAAATACAGCAATCTGTCCAAAATTACAAATGCCAAAACAGAATAATTGAAAAAAGTCTGTATCGAATCCTTGGAACTGTGTATATAAATTAGCAGCAAGCAAGAATAAGGCAACACCTATATTATAAGCTATTAAGAAAACAGACAGCTCTTACCCTAAAACTTAGCAGAACTGCAGCTATTATGATAAACAAGTTTATTACTGATGACGTTGAATCAACAGATGAAGAAATCCACAAAGCTTACAGACATAGACACTCCTAATGATGATTTATTTACATCTAATAAAATCAAGTCAATATTAAGATCAATGGATCCAAGAAAAACTCCTGGATAGGATGAATTAGCCAGCAATATAATCCTAAGTGCATTTGTTGAATTCCCTGAATTCATAACAACAGTTTACAACGAATGCCTAAAAAGAGAACGATTCCTTTATTATGGAAATGCTCTAAAATTATACCCATAATCAAACCAGGAAAAGAAACATCCAACAAAATTAACAAATGCAGGCCAATTAGTCTCATAAATTTTGCTGGTAAGTTACTAGAAAAACTTCTAATAAACCAAATAATGTGCTTTGTATAATCCAGATTAACATATTCAGCAGCAATCAGTATCATTTAGACCTCATTCAAGCATGGTAGACACAATTATGGAGGTTAAAGAGTTCACAGAAGACAGTCCAACAGCCAAAAAAACCCAAAAGACAGTCCATTATACAAAATTGTTGCTTTAGATTGCATCCCCCCTCTGTTCCAACAACCAAGCAGAACTTGCTATAGTTCATTCATTTACATATCTCCAGGCATTAGAACTCACCTCTCATCAGAAGACAGCAACAATTTACAGTAAGAGTAGAAGCACTATAGATGGCATAAAAAACCAGAACAACCATATAGCATTAATTGAACAGACAAAAAAATCTGGTTTGGACGCTCGCTCTAGAGGGATGGGAAATCAAGTTCTGCTAGGTGAAAGCACATACTGGGGTAGCAGGAAACGAGAAAGCGGATCAGCTGGCTAAAGAAGCGGCTTTAAACGATTGGTTAGAAACAAGCTACTCAAATAATACTCAAATTCTGCTATAGCAGAATTAACAAGGCAGCTAATATCTATAGCTGCCTTGTAATAATTGACATAAAAGACATAAACGTGTGGGAGAATGGAAAACTTCTAAAAATGGATCAACAAGAAAAGAATTCTTGCCAAGTATCAGAAGCAGACTCTGGCTGGAAAAACATGCCAGCTCTCCAGGTTTAACCATGCTACTAATGGGACATGCACCTTCAACAGACTGTTGATCACTTTCATTATTACTGTCAACTTCTGGACTCCAACTGGGATGCCTGTAATACAACATGTCATCACTACTGGAGATGAATGTCTAGTGTCAAAACAGAGCCTTATCCAAAAGTATTACTCAGAATTATTTAATTTTGCCAATAAGATCAACTTCCAGTTGTTGTAATGTAACATAAATTACTAATATTGTGTGAAGAATACGTACATATAGATGTAAAAAATATAAATGTAACTATGAATATTGATACAAAAATATAAATATAGATGTTAATCAGTACTTAGAAGCTACATGTAACGTATACATTGTATACAATGGAGCATGTAGGAAATAAAATGCCTCCTGGGAGGGAGGAAATAGCAAAAACACATGCACGCACCAGTACACAGGTGGACACAGACATAATGCATCACTTATTCCAAGAAAAAAAATTTCATTCTTTTCTGAGAGTTCTTTGAATAGATGCATTTATAGCACCACTTGCTTATGTAATCTCCTGGAGCCAGTCTGTGTTGACCTTTGAGAAATCAAAAGAACAATTCAACTTAATGTCAATTTAAAGTGTTTTCCTATTTTAAAATGTAAATGAGTTACATCTCAAAACTAAAACGTGTTTGGTGTACAGAATACAATGTGGCTAGAGACTGTGTATGGGGTGTGGTTTGATAATACACTTGATATAGATCAAGTGTACTTGAGTAATAGAATAATTAAAGATAATATCAGTTGAATGGAAGGTTATCATACTGAAGGACTGCACAGATTCATTAGTGGTTAGCAAAATAAAGAATTTTCAAGAAGAGAGTCTTGTACAAGACTATTGTACCTCTCCTTGAAAACATTCGATGAAGCCCTAACAGCAGACTCTGGCAATCCATTCTACTTATTTACTACTCCCTAGGCAATAAAATCTAGTCCTTACACCCTTTGCTAAGCACACTCTTACATAATATCCAGAGATGGCTCTTTGTTCTGTCTTCCTTAGCCAAATGCTGAAAAATTTCCTCTACATCAATCCTTAAAAAAAAAAAAACTTTTAGTAACTTTAACAATTCTATCATGTCCCATCTTTTCTGCTAATTAACCAACTTCTGCTGCCCACAAATACTCATTTTTTGTTGTTGGAAACATCCTTCAGACTATTTACTATCTTGGTTGCTTTTCTCTTATCCTGGTTGGCCTGGTTGGTTGAGTGGTTAGCATATCTGCTAAAAGCCTGTGGGTTCGAATCCTACTGTGGGTATGGATATTTGTGATTGTCTGTGAAAATACTAGTAGTGGTGGTGGTAGATGGTATTGGTGTAGTTGTGGTTTGTTGTAGTTGGTGGATTGAGTGGTGGAGACAGAGTTGTAGAGGAGGTGCCCTCCCTCAATGAGTCTTTGGACTCCCTGGAGGTGTGACATAATAATAATCCTTTCCACCACCTTCTCATCTCCAAGAAAATGCTCACTTGTCAAGCATATATAAAATGATTAAATTAAATTTCATTTCACTAAATCATTTATTATATACAATGAAAAATAATCAATGTATTATATACTCATCACACATTCACGCAATTAAGAAAATTATATGTATACAACATAATGCAGTTAATGTATAAAATTCAACAGAAATTCAGATTTCATTCATAGATGTAACAATTTGATTCCTTCAGAAAGAGAAACAATTGCTTGAATCACTCAAAGCTTTAAGAATCAATATTTAGCATTTTCAGGTTTTTATAATACCAAACATTTCCTACGACATTATTTGCAAACCCATAATATGCACTAGTGTAAATAAGAAAGTTTGGATTTGACACCACGATATTGTTATTATTTAGTCCTCCAAGGAGTCAAAAGACTCGTCGTCAGAGGTCCTTCCTAGGAAACACAAGTCTGTTAAGACTCGTTGTGGGAGGTCCCTCCTAGGAAACACAAAGTCTATCATACCACTCCATAAACTCATTGACCGTTCTCGCTCTCACCACTCTATCAGGCAATGCATTCCACGGTTCAACCACCCTCCATGCAAAGAAACCACTCCTCACCCTCTTGCTTACAGTTTCCTTTCGTAACTTCCAGGGATGGCCCCTTGTCATCACTCCCTCTCGCTGTTCAACCAAACAAAAGAATTCCCCAGTGTCAATCCTGTAACCACATCTCAACAGTTTAAAAGTCTCAATCATATCACATCTCCTTCTTCTATCCACCAAACTCTACAGTCCACATTCCCTCAGCCGATCCTCATAACTAACATCGTACAGTCCTGAAACTGTCTTTGTTATCTGCCTCTGTGCCCTTTCCACAGTTAATTTATCCCCTTCAAATCCTGGGGAATCTGCAAATTCTGGGGAATATTTGCAAATAATTTATTGGCATGCTCTTGAAGTACATAAGAACATAAATTCTGTATTGGGAATAAACATATTTTGAAAAAGGAAACAGTATGTTTCATATAGGATTGCTGTTTATGAAACAATAGTAAACAATTTGTTTACTAAATTTGTAAAAAAAAAAAAAAAAGAAAAAGCAATCAACTGAGAAGATAAGAAATTGAAGAAAATTTTTGGCAATCAAAGTGTACATTTAAATTAAGTCATGATATCTTGCATAGCTAATTATCATATAATATGTGTAAATTTTGAATATATTATCAAAGATAATCAAATTATCAAAGATTATCAAAGGAAATCACCAACAAATTAAAACCATATAACTCCATACCCCCCCCCCCCCATATTTATGGACTCCCAAAAATTCACAAGGAAAATGTGCCATTACGTCCCATAGTGAATGGCATTGATTCCCCCACAACATACAAACTAGCTAAACATTTGGCCAAAGCTCTCTCACACTATACTGGCAACACACCTTCATACATAAAAAACTCAGCCCACTTCAAAGCCAGCATAGAAAACTTTACACTCAAACACACTGACATAATGGTCAGTTTTGATGTCTCCTCCTTATTCACAAATGTCCCACTCAAAGAATCCTTAGAGCTAATCCAAGCTAAATTTCCTCCCTATATCACAGCCCTATTTCAGTTCACAATGAACTCAGGTCATTTTGTTTGGCAAGGAAAATTCTACAAACAAATAGAGGGGACAGCCATGGGTTCTCCACTCTCCCCACCCTTGGCCAACTTTTATATGGAGACTTTTGAAGAGAAAGCCTTAACCTCTGCCCCACAAAAACCAACCATTTGGCTTCGCTATGTAGATGATGTATTCACTATTTGGCCATATGGCTCTGATGCACTCCTCTCCTTCTTAACACACTTAAACAACCAACACCCCAGAATCAAATTCACCCTGGAAGAAGAAAAAAACAACTGCATTCCTTTCTTAGACACACTAGTCACCCGCCAGCCTGATGGAACCTTGGTTTTCTCAGTATATAGAAAACCCACCCATAGAGGCAGATACATTCACCCCCCCTCACAACAATATGGAGTCATTAAGACACCACACAACAGGGCTAAACTTATCTGCTCGAATGACAATGCCCTAACCACAGAACTAAACCACATTCTCAACACTTTCTCAGCCAATTGGCTACCCCCCCAAAAAAAAATCCAAAAAATATTGAAACCAGTAAACCACAACTCCCCCCCCCTCCCCCTCACAACAAAGATTACTCTAAATCCATCACCATACCCTATATCCGAGGCACCTCAGAAAAAATCACAAAAATCCTAAAAAAACATAACTTAACTTCTTGTTACAAACCATACAAAAAATTGGCATCCCTTATCCGCTCAACTAAAGACCAACCTCCCCCCCCCCCCCCTAGACCTACCTGGTGTATACCAGGTCCCTTGCAGCTGCAAGCTGTCCTACTTTGGCCAAACAGGCAGGACAGCAAATATCAGAATTTCAGAACACAAGGACTACATCCGGTTTCACCAATACAGCCACTCTGGTCTTGCTGACCATTGCGCTGGATACCGGCCATAGCATACGGTGGAAGAAAGCCAGGATAATACACCGTAGCAAATACAGATATGAAAGGCTTTTCATAGAATCAGCTTCAGCCCTAAGAAATGATCCAAACTTCAGCAAATTTGGCTGCTTGAGACTTCCTCAAATTTGGGAAACCTACATCAGAAGACCTTCAGACCAATCGCCCAAGAATATCAACATTGCCTGCTAGAGGGTACCATCAGGACTTTAGGAGAAATAATAGCTTCATACTTCTTCCTCACTTATTGTTTTGTTGTGCCTGCATGCACTTGTCTTGTACTTAAGTTCTTGAAAATGGCAATGTGACGTTGCCGAAATATAGAAATATATTAAAAATTTATTTTAATGTATATCCTAGTACGTTGTAATTTCCTTAAATAATATAGTGAAAATGCATAACCAACATCTAAGCCTTTCCACAAGAATCAAAGATAATATAATTGAGAAACTAAGTCATGATTCGTAAAGGAGATAATTTGGCTTTTCATCTTATTTATAATAAGTCATGATTCCTCTGTTATCACATGAACTTAAAATATTGTATGCAGAATTTTTATAGTCAGTGTCAAGTTACTTATTTTAGTAACTTAAAATTAGGGCAGTCAATAGAAAGAAATTTTATATAAATTATGTGTATAAATATATTAAATATATAAATTAAAATAGTATATAAAATAGCCTTAGTGATAGCCTTGGGCCAGCTGTTTCTGATTGGCTACTAGTGGAGATTGAACTGCACACTCAGTCTCCAAAAGTTAGATAGGGCTAAAACGGCCTTACCTATTCCCTATCTCCCAATATGGGAATAAAAAGGCGTTAACTGATTTATATATATATATGTTAAAGATACCAAGCTATTTTAAATATAAACCTGGTTTTAATCTATTTCCCAAGTAAGCAAACAGACAAGTAAGTTAAGTTTGCGCCTGCAAGTAATGCAAGTCTGGGTGACCCCGCACGTAGTGCAAGTCTTAGGCAACTCGTGGTAAAGGTGGAATAAGCTCTGATCACTATTCTTCGTATTTACCCTTAATGCAAAGCACATCTCCTTGAGGAGATGTATGATGCTATGCATTAAAGCAGGGATGCACAAACTTGTTAAGGCCGAGGGCTGCATAGTTCCACTGTTACTTATGGGAGGGCTGCCAAAAAAAAACTTGGAAATTATCTACCATATATTGTTTATTTTATTTATACCTATCATAATTGTTACAAAAAAGGTAATAAAAAGTAAGTGAATTTAATTTGATGCATGACATTGCATTGATTTGACAATTGTTTTGATATTTGATTCGAGTTTTGTGGTAGCCAACTGCAAAATTGATTATAAATTTTCATCAGTCAAGCGGTTCCTATTTTTCAATTTGTTAATATTCATGACTGAAAAAGTTTGTTCACAATTATATGTTGAGCCAAAGAGGCTTGCACATTTTAATGCATTATCTAGCAACCATTTATAATTATTTTTATCGACACAACGATAGAAGTTTAATAAATTGCCTTTGTTAAATTTATTTCGCAGGCTTTTGTCGTTTTGAATGTCAATGAGTTCAAGCTGTGCTGATTCAGGTGCATTTTCGGGCAAAATATCAAAAGGATTGCTAAATAAATCTAGCAATGGTTTCACTTTTTTTAAAATCAGAAAACCGATCCTTGAAGGCTGACATCAAGTTATCAATCTTTTCAACATACACAGTTTTGAAGTTGACATTGAACTTTGCAGAAACTTTCTTATAATTATAAAAATGGATGTAATTCCCTGACTTCAGTTGGATTTGAAATAGATTTAACTTGCACTGAAAAGACAAAATATGGCCGTAAAGTTGATTAACTAGCCAATTGATCTTTGCCCTGAAGTCGTGTATTTAAATGATTAGTAATGTCAACCAGAAAGGCTAAGTCACATAACCGATCCGGATTTTTTATGTCAGGGACGTTTTTGTTTTTTTCAGTCATGAAGATTTCAATTTCATCAATTAAATTTAGGAGCTGCTCCAATGTTTGTCCACAACTTAGCCACCTCACTTCTGTGTAAAAAATGAAGTCATCATATTCACTTTCAATGTCTTCAAGAAACTTTTTAAATTGTTGTTGATTAAGGCCACGGGATTTTATAAAATTAATCGTTGAAACCACAACTTTCTTGACATGTTCAAATCCAAGTTTCTTAGGGCACAAGCTCTCCTGGTGGATTATACAGTGGAATTGTATCAACTCATCGTCGTGCCATCCCAAATGCTGTTTCAATAATGTTACCAATCCAGAATTAGCTCCTATCATGGAAGGAGCTCCATCAGTCGTGATACCTGATAATTTTGTCAGATCTAAATCAATTTTGGAACACTGTTCCAAAAGCCCGGTGAACATGTCATTACCTTTCATTTGATATGACAATGAACTCATTCCAATCAGCTCTTCACTTACCTCAAACTCTTGCATTATTCCACGTGCAAATATTAACAACTGGGCTGTGGAAGTAATGTCAGTTGATTCATCAATAGCTAATGAAAAATAGGCAAATTTCTTTGAATAAGATGTTAATTAGTGCTTTACATTTTCCGACATTGCAGTAATTCTTCTTTGCACAGTCATCCTATTTAACTGAATTTTCTCAACATGTTTGGCTGATTCAGGTACAAATTTTTTTAGCAGCTATCTCAAGGCAATCTTTAACGAAATCTCTGTCTGTAAATGGTCGGCACCTTTTTGCTATAAGGCAAGATATTTCAAAACTTATTTCTGTTGCGATTTCTGAATCTTGAATAGGTTTTGTAAACATCACTTGCTGACCTGTCAATTTTCGTTTCAAAAATGAAATCTTTTGTTTACGTATTTCTTCGGTTAGATTTGAAAATGTAGAATGCAGACTTTCATAGTGTCTCCTTATATTGTATTCTTTTGGTATGGCTACAGCACTTTTCCAAATCAAGCACACGATATTATTATTAAACGAATGCATAAAACCATATTTTTCAGTCCATCTATCCTGAAACTGCCGTTTTTCATCCTGTAGTTTGCATTTCCTACTTGGCCCTGCTTTATCCATTGTAGAAGTTATTTTTTACTGTTTCCTAGGGGTGATAATTAATTGTAGCAACCACACCTATGAAAACAAAATACTCATATGACAAATAGACGAATTATAAAATTTATTAACATTATTACTAACCGATTATCGTAAGTAGACAGGCAATCTTGACGTCACAGCTACTTTGCTTTGTGTATATACCATTTTTAAAAATTACCTATCGTGTAACTCGTTCAAGTTAAAATAATACACGGTGAGGCGGGCTGCCAGCAAATCAACGGAGGGCTGCATGCAGTCCGCAGTCTGTGCATCCCTACATTAAAGGCAAGGGGACCACTACCCAGACTGGTTTCGACCTTTATTGAGGTCTCATCAGTGGGAGCAGGCTTACACTACGTGCGGGGTCACCCAGACTTGCACTACTTGCAGACGCAAACTTAACTTACTTGTCTGTTTGCTTACTTGGGAAATGGATTAAAACCAGGTTTATATTTAAAATAGCTTGGTATCTTTAACGTATATTATACCCAAGGTAAAAAACTTTCTACATCTATCTCTCATCCGGAGATTTTTATTTAATAAGGTCATAGCACCTTATGGTAACTTGTTTTGGTAAAATACTTATAAGCTCTGTATTACTTAAACCTTGGTATTTCTAAGCCTGGCTCCCACTGATGAGACCTCAGTAAAGGTCAAAACTGGTCTGGGTAGTGGCCCCTTGCCTTTAATACATAGAATAATACATCTCCTCAAGGAGATGGGCTGTGCATTAAGGATAAATATTAAGAATAATGACCAGAGCTTATTCTACTTTTACCATGAGTTGCCTTGACTTGCACTACTTTGAGGGTCAGCTAGACTTCCAATACGTGCAGGTGCAAACTTGACTTGTTTGTCTGTTTGCTTACTTGGGAAATGGAGTAAAACTAGGTTTAAAATAGCGTGGTATATTTAACATACTTATATATATATATATATATATATATAAAATAGCTACCTAAAATGACTTTATCTATGTTAATGAACTTATAAATTGAAGACCAGTTGAATAAAGTACTTCAAATACCATATAAAACATTGTACTGGAATTCAAACTGGAAATTTCCTCATTATCCAAACAGTTATAAAACTGCATAAATTATGCCATGAAATTCTGCTTCTATCAGAGAGCAGAATGGTGTTGCACATGTTCTCAAGATAAGTTTTTATTTTAGTGAATATAAGTAATTTTAGTAATTATTTTTGGTTCTATGTTACTTATTTTAGGCTAATGTTGAGAGTGAGTGAATTAGTTTAATTAATTAGAATGGGATATAATTTTGAAAGTGTTTTTATACATGGTGTTATGTCGTTACTTTGCTCTTTATTCAACCTTGTTTTACCTCTAAATAGCCCTCCTTCTAATTTACTGTTGTGCCTTTAAAATATTGATTCAGATCTATTTCCTCTTCGGATATTGGCAAAATTTTTATTATGCTGCACCAGCAAATCCTGTAACAAAAGAGACTCTTGTTCAGGGAAACAATTCTAAATTCAAAAGGGATACACACAGTAATTAATCTTATGCTAGCGCTGTGCAGATTCAGTTAGCAGTCATGACCTGAATCTCACTTAAGCAATAATATCTAATTCCTTCCCGCCAAAAGGTTCTATTTCATAAGTGGTGGTTTGAATTCGTAATCAAGCATAAACTCAGGTATAAGGTACAAAACATGTTTATAGGAAAAACACAAAACAATTACAGTTAAGAAAATTCAATTACTCAATAGAACAAAACTCACTCTAAGTTAAGATTCATACTAAATCACAACAATGAATTCGAGTAAACTAAATCCTTTAATTACAAAAAGGATAAGATTAAGTCTGAGCATAACACTACTAGGATTAATTCCTTCACAAGTTATTCGCAGTACACGCATTGAACACTTTCATTAGTACTCTATCAATAACTATCTTATTTCTAAATTTCATTAGTCAAGCCTAGCCATTCTCAATCAAAATACTGCCTATCAACAATTCTTCTTTGTTCCACATGGTCTTAATTAATCCAATCAAATTCTCACTTAAAAGTTCTCTATTAGTGTCCTTAGTTTACAGTGTACACAAATTTCTTATTCTTCTAAGCGATTTTTAACATAGAATGAAATTCTTTACATTACCAGATCCTTTCAGATTTCATGCCACCATCTCATATAGATCTGGATTACCTTACTGTGTAGTTATCGGCCGTCTTTGCGCCTGGCGATGCACTACGCTTTTCTTTGAATCTTTTCCTGACTGTGGCTTGTTGTCTACCACTCCGCAGGTAACTTTCTCCATTTTCTCCAATGGGACATTCTGCTAAGGTTCGATTTCTGCATAGGCCATCATATTGCAATCAGCTCTGCTTGGAAATCTTCAAGCATTCTCAAGAAAAGAACCCGCCGTCCATCATCACTGTAGTCGACCCACCGCTCTCTCATGATTCCCCAAACAAACCTCCTAAAACTGGAATCCCTGAACCGAAGAAGGAAAAGCCGTGTAATATCACATGCATTGTCTTTTATTCACTCTATCGGGCGCCCTCTAATCGATGTGGTTTTTACCCATGAACCCTATCTTTCATGCCCCTTGGGTGATCCTACACTCTCCCTAATCTGTTAGGTTTACCCTATTCCAGGTAGTCATTCTGACGTCACTTTCCGCGTAGGTACAGCCTCCATCGCTACACTCGACTTGTACAGATTATACACGATTATTCTGTATTACTACGTATAATCTTTCTCGAAATTTCATAATGTACTAGACAGCTTATTGGGATTTACAAATAACTTAATTCCCTTACATAATTCTTATTATTCTGACACAAAATTCTCTGCTTCTCATTTCAGTTATACAGGAATAAATTTCAATATATGGCACATATGGACTACACATTTTCACATAACATAAAGAAATTTCTCATAATTATTAGCTGATGTGCAGGTATCTCCTTAAATAGTAATATTTATCATGTTAAATCCTGAATAAAGAATTTACTTGTAAAGTTCTCCATTCAGGATCTAACAATGGCACTGATGTGTACAAGGAAAAGAGTTCAGTATGAGGGATTTTGTACCATGTAATGTATGTTCTGTTTATTCATTGCAAAGAGTGAATGGGTTGTGGTACAAAAGCAAGAATGGAGAGAGAGAGAGAGAGAGTACCAGTGCAAGAAATGTGAGTCGTGTGGAAAGTGGCAAAATAAAGTGATGAATATCAACCATGTAAGAAAAGGTAGCAAAAGTGTTCTGACAAATGTGGAAGTAGTGAATGATAATCCACGAAATGAGAGTATGAAAGAAGTGGCTGAGCTGAAAATAATGTGGGTGACAAAGGCGAGGAATGGTGTGCAGTTTATTGATGTATGGAGTGAATTTGATGAGTGGTAGGACTTATATATGTTTGATGGAGACTATATGATTTTAGAGTTAGATGTTTCAAGAACGTGTTGTTTAGTGAGAGTTTGGAGGTGCAAAACCAGAGAAAACTACAGCAAACTGCATCATCTACACCACCATCTACTCCTCACCATCACCATGAGTATTTTCAAAGACAATCTCAAACATTCATGCCCACAGCAGGATTCAAACCCACGGCCTTTTGGCTGGAGAGAAGATATGCTAACCACTTGGCCAACCATGCTGACAAATATATGATAAACAGTTTGAGATCTAGGGGGTCATTTGTGTGTCATTCTTACACAAGGAAAACTTGTGTAAGAATGTGGTTAGTAGGGTGTGAGGACTAGATTTTATGTGTGGTGAGAGAGGTGAATGAGTGGAATGGATTGCCAGAATTATTTGTGAGTACCTAACAGTGAATGAGTTTAAGGAAAGGTATTATAGGTTTTGTGTGTATAATAATTAGTTTGAATCTCTTATGATGAGTGTTTGGTCTCCATGGAGATACTGTATAATAATAATAATAATGTTCTCAGTTGCTCCTTACAGTGGAAATTCTTGTAATTAATTATTTAATTTTTTTTTCTTTTAAAATATCTGATTCACACACGAAAGGCCACAAGACCTATATCACATTAGTGCTGTGTGTGTGTGGACAAGAGGAATAGAAGAAAGACAGACTCTGTTCACATTTTGCTTGAATAGGTGTGGGTTGTAATCTTTGGGGAAGGCAGATTTGGGGAGATTGTTCCAATGGACAGAAGTAGATAGGATGAAGGAGTAGGCAATGAGTTTCAAAATGGACTGTAAAAGGGTGTTGGTTAGCAGTGGCTCTTGTTTTAATGAATTTGGAGGAGAGTGGAGGAATAATAGTACCCAATTCAGCAGAGCACTGTCCATGAAAGTATCTGTAGAAGAGGCACAAGGCAGAAACTGAACATATGAAAGGGATTGAAGTGTGTATGAGAGAGAGAGAGAGGGATCATTAATTAACTGGATTGCCCTCTTCTGGATAGATTCAAGCAATCTTAGAGAGGATATGGGAGCAATATTCCTTGGGTGGGTGGATTTGGGCTTTATATAGAGTTAACAGTTGTGAAGTAGTGTCTTGTACAAAAAAAATACACCAAGTTTTTTGGCAGCTGTGGAAACTATAGTCGAAATGTGGTTGTGCCAGGAAAGATCAGAGGTGCAGTTCAGTCCGAGTAGAGAAATATAATCTTGTTGATATCTCAGTATTATTGAAGGTAAGGGAGAGGGATGTGAGCTCTTTCTTGTGAGAGATCAGACAAGCCTGAGTTTTGGTGGCATTGAAGTTTACAAGGTTGTCCTTGCCCTACTGGGATATAGCTTGGAGATCTGAGTTCATGTCACTGGTCATGGTATATCTTCAGGATTCTGATACTTGAGCACTACACTTTTCACTCATGCTGAGACTTGAAATAAGTAAAGAATTTCAGTCCTCCTTGTTTTAGAGACTGAATCAGCAATAAGAAAATGCAAGAAAATGTATCCTTAAACTTGAAACAATAGATACAATTTTCTTGAAAATGTTGCCTTGAACAGTATTCCTTCCAACAGTCAGCCAACCAGCAGTCTTATAATTTAGCAACAAACTTAACTTTAATAATCCAAAAGATAAATCATATCTTGCAATATTATTTTTATTCACAATTTAATTAAAATCACCTTTAACTGACTTGTAGGCACTAATCTGTAAACAAATTCCTATCTTCCTTTTCGAGCTACAGTAATTAAAACAGTCTCTTTTTTCTATAAATTAAATGCTTCAGAATATTCAGAAACACTAAATAAACTTAATTATCAGTCTCCTACAGATTAACAAGACTAGAACTTTTAATTACAAGCCTTCTATAATTTAACAAATTCTTTTCTGCTATGGGTTCTGTATAAAACTGGATTTTTTAATTTCTTTTGATATACTGTAATTATCAGTTCCTGATATGTTCTCCCAAGAGATGTGCAAGATCAATGATACTACAAAATGATTTTATTTATTTAATTCCAAGCTAGCTGTCAACAACTTTCTTCTAAATTAATAATATGTCAAATCTCCAATATTGTATGATTTTACACATCAGTCATTCTTTTGAGACAATATTATCTACATCAAGCCACCTCGATCTTGATATTCCTCAGTCTTTTCCTGGCATCCAGATGCCTGTTTTGCTAATATTTTCTTTCTCATTCTTTTTAAGTGACTATACCATCTTAAGATTAGCACTGTTTATATTCTTCAATGCTGACATTGCCATGTTCATTTGTAATATCTTCATTTTTAATGTGATGCTATCTGTTCATTTTTCCTAAGTTCATTCCCCAAATTTTTTTCAGAACTGTCACATGTGTGGTCTTTGTAGTCTTTGGTCATCTGTTTTATTTCTAACATCTGACTCAGATGCATAAGTTAAAATTAGTTTGAACACTATTTTGCATACTTAGTTTAGTGCTTTGACTAATTCTCCTCTTATTCTGTAAAAATGTATTCAGCTGGTTCCCCATTTTACCAATTTGTTTTGTCTTATTTATCAGTTTCCATATTTAATTACCCTCATCAGTAAATATTATGCCTAAATAGCTGAAATGTTTTACTTGTATTATAGGTTTTGCACAGAGAATACAAATGATGATTTTCATGTTCCTTCATCTTATCATAGGTTTTTTTTTTATTGCTCATTTTCATACACCAAATTTATTATTGCAATTATGCAGTTAAGTTAAAGAGTCCAGAAGAATTGTACTGATTTTATTTAGGAATACAAAATTATATGTGCATGCTGAACCAATGAGGTTGGGATAGCTGTTTGGGTCTTAGCTGACCAAAAATTTATTCTCCATCACCATAAACTATAAACAAATATGGTATTCATATTTGTTTACAGTTAGCTACTGGAACATCAGCAGAAATAAAGACAGGAACCATCAGTGAAAAAAACATCAATGGAAATTAGATGAAACTAGAAGGAAAATTAGTGAGGTACAATGCCAGCATAATTGATTTTACCATGACAAAGAAGCAGGAGAGATACTGCTGAAATAATGAGTGTTAGATTTTCTATTCAGACAAAAGTGAATAGGGAAGAAATAGTCATATTACTCAGTCAAATTCAATAAACTTCTCAAATTTCAAAATAAGAAATTGTATAATGAATAAGTAGAGGAATTTTTCAAGTTATTAGAGAGGACAACCAATGTGTAGTGAAATGGGTAAAACTGGTTCTTGTGGAAGATGTAAAGAACAGAGCAGAAAATTTCCAGATATATAAAAATATTTTGAAAAAATAGCAAAGCTCATAATAATGGTAAGTATCAGCTGGATTTCTTTCAGGACTTGAATTAGTCATTAACATGATCTTCCAACATGATGTAAAAGATGTGCATAAAACAACATGAAGAGAATACACAGGAAATAAGAAAAGTCTTATGAACTTATGTTGTTGCTAACGGTGGTATCTTCATACTGGTACAGGATAAGTATACAGAGGAAAGTAAATAACATTTAGTTTTGAAAAGGATAAAAAAGAATATCATATTGAAAAGAAAATTATGTCTGAAAGTTTTAAAAAAAACCAGAGTTCACTAGATTTCTAGAGACATACTCATCATCATCATGCATATCAAGGATTTAGGCCTAATATGGCCTGTTCTGGCCTTAGAAGTCATTTAAGAGGATCCTGGTTTTCTTTTTCCTAGTGGCTTGTATTTCTAGAGACAAACTGTACACTCAAATATACAAATATTATTATTATTAACATCTGACCTCCATGGAGTTAGAGACTCATTGTGAGAGGTACACAGTATTGCACATAGTGCTTATCCAACCGAGCCTTAAACTGATTCAGTGTGTCTGCATTCACAACACACACTCAAGCAATGCATTCCATTCACCAGCCACTCTCCATGCAAAGAATCTTCTCCTCACTCCTCTGCTCACACTCTCCTTATACGGTTTCCGGCGATGGTCTCTTGTTCTACCCCCCCCCTCCTACTCTGTGAAAAATCTGTTCCATGTCTACCTGATAACAACCCCTAACCCCCCCCCTTTCCTCCTATTCACAAGGTTTTGCAACTTACATTTTCTCAATCTGTCCTCATACTCCACATTCCAAAGACTGCTGACCACATTTGTGAATCTTCTGTGGATCCTTTCCAGCATATCTTCATCACCAAGAAAACCCAGCAACCAAATCTCTGCACAATAATCTGTATGAGACTTGATCGAGGCCTTCTACAGTGGCATTATTGCCATTATCCGATGTGACGTCTTCACAACTTGTGCAATGTGGCCCCTGAATTTCAGCTCCTTGTCCACCATCACTCCTAGACCTCTCATCTCTTCTACTTCCTTTAAAGTTTTCCCACCAAGTGTATACTTTGCAACAGAGAACTGCCAGTCCACTTACCTGCCCATTCATGCAATTTATTTAAGTCCTGCTGTAAGGTCATAACATCTGCTTGACTCTTCATCACTCTCTCTCTCTCCCCAATTTTGCATCATCAGCAAACAGCTGCATATTGCTAGTTAAACCTATCCCAATATCATTAACATACATATTGAAAAACAGTGGTCCCAAAACTCACCCCTGTGGTACACCACTCACCACTTGTGACTTTTCTCTTTCAGGATACTGCACCCCATATACAACTTTCTGATACCTATCTGACAAGTGGTCACTGATCTAATTCAGAAGACTGTTATCCAATCCCTTCTGTTTCAATTTATTTTACAGTTTGCCATGTGGCAGTCTATCAAAAGCTTTTGCAAAATCAAAGTATACCACTGTATATGCATCCCTCCTGTCCAAGGTATTTTTCACCTTGTTATAGTACATAAGTAAGTTAGTAAAACATGAACTCCCTTTAACAAACACATGCTGATAACCACAGAGAATACTGCTGTTATCAACCCATTTCTGTATCGTACTGCTCACCAAACTTCCCAGCACTTTCACCACAACTCCAGATATAAATATTTACCTATAATTTGACTACAACCTTATCACCACCTTTATGGAGTGAAACAATTTTACCCTCCTTCCACTCCCTTGGAATCTCTGCTGTTGTAAGACTTTTATTAAACAAATATTCCAATGCTTCTGTCAATTTCCTGGAACATTTATTTAAGATGTGTGTTGATATGTCATCAAATCCTATTGCCTTATTGACATCAAAGTTATTTATTTCCTCAAATACTTTCTACTCACTCACAGTTTAGCCATCCTCTCCTATGTCCTTTATATTTAAGTTCCTCATGATTCTGCCATGATCATAATGAAATATCCTTATAAATTGATTACTGAATACCTCAACAATGTCTTCTGCAGCAGTTATCATTCTACCACTTTCATCCATTAACATAATCTTACCACGATCATTCTTCCTTCGATGAAAGCAAATGATTTATGTGAAGCAAATAAAGATGTAAATGCATATATAGATAAATTTAAAAAAATCTTATATGCTTGTAAAGCCAAGGGAAAACAAAAAATAGAATAAGATCTGTTTATTTCTGAAATGATACAACTAGTTTTGTCTTGCTAGAAGACTTCATCAGATGCATGAGATAGAAGTGGAAAAAATCAGAGATACACAGTAAAACATTATTTGAGCACAACTGCAATAATACTAAATTAAAATCAGATCGATATCATTTGAAGAAATTGTTGAGCAGGTCAGGTCATGGTCTCACGTACACCATAGTTGAATAGCAGAGGAGTATAAATCACAACAGTTATATAGCTGAGGTTCACATTAAGTCAGACACAGTTAAGAACAATCCATTGATTCTGGAATCAACAGAAATTGTACCTTTCTTGAAAGGAAAGAAAATTTTCCTTTCAAGATCTTCATAGCATCTGTATATGATTTCTGATCTCTCCCAGTTCGCTGGGTGTGTAGTATATTGGTCATCATTGGGATTAGCAGAATAAACAACATGCCTGGATAGAGATGAGGCCCTAGTTCTACTATAAGTGATATCTATAACATGTTCTATACAAAGCTCAAATGATTTCTCTGCTTGCCTGTATTATGGAGTTGAAGCCACATCAAAGACAGTATACACCTGTATGCTTTAAGCTCTTGTGTTTTGGTTTTGCTGAGCAAAGCAGAGATTGAAGTTGGTTACAGGAGTGAATAAAGTACAGATCTTATATTTCTTGAGAATTTTTGCAAACTTGGTTGAAATGGAGCTGATATATGGAAGAGAAATAAAATCTTTCACATCATCTTCAACACAGCATGTAGGTGGATTAGAGAGGAATTTAGAAGCAGTCTTTGTGATAATTGTTTTTCTAAAATTCGATAAAAGTGACTTTAACTCTGGTGATCTCTTCTTGATCATTGATGAGAGTGTATGCATGGGTTCCAAATGTAGGAAATGGGAAGAACTTTTTGGGTTAGAGATTACCATAACTGACCTTGGCAGCATTGCATCAGAGGTGGGAGAATATCAACCTAGAGAGACGAGTAGTGTGATAGAGGGTAAGAAAAACAAGCAAAATATAAATGAAAAAATATGAGTGGGGAGTGTGGAAAGTTTGAATAATTGTGAAGTCTTCGGAGATAGTCTTAATTGGGAGGATAAATGGCGAACAAGAGTGGGTAGCTTTCAGAGAGAGAGATATAGATGAACTGAAAGAGAAGGTGGAATGTCTTGGGAATGAGTTGAGAAGTGTGAAAGATGAGATTAAGTGAATGAAAAAGATGAATGCAAGGCAAATCAGAGTAGGAATGAGAGAGAGTTATGGGAATGGTAGAAGAGGAGAGAATAGAAACAGTAGAAGAGAGGGAATGAGAAGAATGCAAGAGAGTGCTGGTACTAGTGATAGAGAGAGATGCCAAGATGACAGGTAAGTAGGGGAACATGGAGAGATCACCAAAGTTAAAGTCACTTTTATCTCTGAAGGTCAAAATCCTTCTCAGCATTGCAGCAATCAAGGAACAGAGTGGTTAGAGGTGTGATGTTCCGTGGCATGCAAGATAGGATGCCAGAGGAGTGCTTGCCCCTGGAGGGACAATAGAAAGTGTGTCTATGGCAATTAAGCAGGGCAAAAGGGTGGGTGAGATGATTGTGATGGTGGGCATGAATGACTTGAGAGGCAGTGTAAATCGGGTGGTGAGAGATCTATGATTCATGCTTGAGGTTGTACAGAAGAAAACTCAGAGAGCAAAGATTGTGTGTGTTGCCCAGGTATGATAATGAAAAGCTGAGTAGAAGAGCATTAATAATGAATAGCATGATAGCTAGAATGTATCAGAAGAGAGACTTGGAATACATGGGTGCTTGGAGGGCATTTCCGTTTGCATTTGAATGAGGAAGGATGTTGGCTGGAGACAAGAGATCTGGGAGTGATGATTGATAGAAACCTGAAATTCTGGGAACATATTGCAAAGGTGGTGAAGGTAACCCAGAGTATTGCTGCAATGCTGAGAAGGATTTTGACCTTCAGAGATAAAAGAGTTGTCATTTCATTGTATAAAGCCCTGATCAGACCACACTTGGACTGTTATTCTCAAATTTGGTCCCCAGGATTTGAAGGGAATAAATTAACTGTGGAACGGGTACAGAGGCAGTTATCAAAAATGATTTCAGGACTATACGATGTTGGTTATGAGGATCAGCTGAAGGAATGTGGACTGCAGTGTTTGGTAGATAGAAGAAGGAAAGGTGACATGATTGAGACTTTTAAACTATTGAGAGGTAGTTACAGGAGGTAACTGGGAAGTTCTTTTGCTTGGTGGAACAGGGAGAAGGAGCGAGGACAAGGAAGCATCCTTGGAAGTTACGAAAGGAAGCTGTGAGCAAGAGGGTGAGGAGTGGTTTCTTTGCATGGAGGGCGGTTGAACTGTGGGATGCATTGCCTGATAGAGTAGTGAGAGCACGAACGGTCAATGAGTTCAAGAGTGGTATGATACACTTTGTGTTTTCTAGGAAGGACCTCCCACGTTGAATATTTTGACTCCATGGAGGTCTGAATCATCATCATCATAATAATAATAAAAAAGAGATCTTCGGTTTTTCTGACAAATGTGTTTGCCATCCAGAAAAGGAATAGAACTATTTGAATAACATTTGAGATTTTTCTATATCATTATGACAGTTGTCATAAAGTCATCAGAATGATCTTAAATAACCTGGATACCAAAAAGGCATCTTATGATATTTCATCATCAGAAACAAATAAAATTCTATCAAAATTGCAACTAAACCTGCCATATAAACTCTGAAAATGCATCCACCTATTGCTGAAGGGACATGACATATGATAAAGAGATTTTCCCATGTGCAGTGGAACAGCATCTGGTGTGAATATGTTAACCAATTCTCTTTCCAGGTGTACTGTTGAGGTGACATCTTTTTCTTCTTGGTAATTTGGATCATAGTCTTATACAATTTTTATGTCTAGCAAAACATCCTTCCCTCAGTCATTCACATCCTCATATCCTTTGTCACTGCAACAACAACAGCACCTAGTGAGAAAAATCATTGATACTTTTATTACTCCTTTAAACGGTCAGACTGTTGTTTGTGTTCTCCAGATCCTGTTATTGTTTCTTCATTCCCTATTCTGTTCAAAAACTGCTCACTAAGTCATGATTTTCCTCATGGAAAATCATGACTTGGTTAGTGAGCAGTAGTCCAGTTTGCCAGCAGCAGTAGTCCAAGAAGAAAGAAGATAGGTTATCTTCAATGTAGGATGGAATAGGTTATTCCATCCTACATTGAAACCTCCAATATTTGTAACATGATCTTTAAAAGTGCTAAGTCTGAGTTTGAAAGAACTAATTGTACAAAGCTTGGCTCCTGTGACAATGGCAGCCTCCTCTTGGGTCTCTTTTAAAAGCTAACAGGTAAGCTTAGGTGTTGATGGTTATTCATGACTTATTTTTCATGGTTTTAACAACACCACACAATTTTATCAAAGAGATGCTTTATGAACTGCTTATATTTCTCTGATTTTCAACTCAGCATCATCAGAGCAAAACACACTTCTACACGCGACAGTGAGTGAGTGAAACACTATAATTGCAATGGACAAAAGATCTAAAGTCCTATTTTGGTGCCCTTTAATGGGTAAAAAAAAAGCTATGCAGGAGTTTCTCTTAGGATAACAGTCTCCCAAATTTTTGGCAAATTAATGCAACCTTATTTGTTAAGGTTAGGAGAATTCTTCAAAGCCATTGCTGACACAAAAAATAATCTTTCAGAACTGTAACGACTCCTAAATAGCACATTCATTTTCCTTCATCTAATCCTCTGTAAAGGAGTGTCCAAAGCATGGTCTGCCAGTCCCAACTTGCCATAGTAATAGTAGCGAATGCATTTTTCATGTTCTTCCAGGTGGATGTTAACTGATCTTCCTGTTTGCCCATAATAGGCCAAGTCACAGTCAAAAGGAACTTCATACACTCCTGGGTATGCTAAAGGGTGAAGTTTATCATTAGACGAGCGGATCAGAGTTGCCAGCTTGACATGAGGTTTGAAAGTGGTGCGAAGGCCATGTTTCATCAATACTTTGGCTATCTTTTCTGATGTACCTCTGATATAGGGAATAGAAATGGTCATGTTGTATTCTTCTGCATTAGGAGAGGGAAGAGTAATGGTCCTATGCAGTATTTTATCTATTTTGTGGGGGTTATAGCCGTTGGCTAAGAATGTATGGCGCAGATATTGGAGTTCTGTGGTCAGAGCTGTATCGTTAGAACAAATGGCTCTGGCTCTGTGTGTAAGTGTTTTTAAAATGTCATACTGTTGGACTGGATGATGATGTGATTGTTTATGTAGATATCTTCCTGTGTGTGTAGGCTTTCTGTAAATGGAAAAAGATAGTGATCCATCTAAAAGGTGGGTGACTAATGTGTCAAGAAATGGTAAACAGTTATTTGATTCTTTTTCTACTGTGAAGTGGATTTTGGGGTGTTGGCTGTTTAGGTAGGTGACAAACGCTTCCACATCTTGTTCATGGGGCCATATGGCAAACACATCATCTACATAGCATAACCACACTTGTGGCTTGTATGTAGCTGTGGTAAGTACTTTGTTTTCAAAGTGTTCCATGTAAAAATTTGCTAATGTGGGGGGGGGGGAACCCATAGCAGTACCATTAATTTGTTTGTAGCCTGCATTCATAGTAAATTTAAATAATTCAAAAATCTCAAGGGGGAAATTTAAGACTTGATTAAATCAAGAGTGTCTATGAGTGGTACATTGGTAAATAAAGAGGTGACATGAAAACTAACCATTATGTCTGAATTTTTTAGGATAAGATTTTTAACCTGTGTTTTGAAATGGACTGAATTTTTTACAAAAGTAGAGGAGTTGCCAGTAAAAGGGGGGGGGGGGGAGTGACTTGGCTAAATGCTGGTCCAGTTTATATGTGGGACTATCTATGCTATCGACTATGGGGCGTAGGGTTGTAAAAGCTGTTAGGTTCAATGTTTTAGCAATTGTGCAGTGTGCAGCATTTTAGTAATCTGCTTACTTATTATAACAAGATGATGAATATATTGGACAAGGGGATGTATATAAAGTAGTATATAAAGATTTTTCAAAGGCTTTTGATAGATTTCCACATCACAAGCTAGTAGTTAAATTGGAACTGCTGGGATTGGCCAGTGGATTTGTGCATTGGATTGGAGATTGGCTGTGTGATAGGTATCAGCAGGTTTTGTATGGGAGAGTGATATCCCAGAAGAGGAGAGTCACTAGTGGTAAGACCCTGGGGGTCTGTTTTGGGGTCGTTGTTGTTTAATTTGTATGCAAATGACATTGGAAGGAGCTTAAATCGCGATATACAGTTGTTTACAGATGATGCAAAGTTAGGAAGAGTTATGAGAAGCAGATGCTGTAGCCTTGCAAGAGGACTTGAATAGACTTTCTGAATGGGTGTGTGTGTGGTGTAAGGTTTTAAAATTTGGGAAGCAAAGATGGGATGCAGAGTATAGGATTTGTGGAGGACTGTGCTGGTGGGTGGGTGCTTGAAATTTTATGGAGGTTTTGCTAAAATTGTGAGGATAACACATCAAATTATTTATGGGAATGATGTGGAGAACAACATGTTTTAGTAAGGATGTTATGATTCCATTTTACAGGTCTTTGATCAGGCTGCATATAGATTGCTGTGCACAGTCGATTTGGTCATCTGGTTTTCAGAAGGGTGATGAGTTGTTGGGGAGGGTTCAGAGACATTTGACCAAGTTGGTTTCTGGTCCCTGCAATGTGCAGTATGAGAACATATCGAAAGAATATAAATTGCAGAACCTAGTGGATAGAAGGAAGAGAGGGGACGGGGACATGATCGAGACATATATGTTGGTAAGGGGTAAGACAAGAGACCATCCTTGGAAGTTGTATAAAGACGATGTGAGCAGGGGAGTGAGGACTAGAATTTTTGCATGGAGAGTGATGTGTGATTGGAATTCATTGCCTGATAGTATAGTGAGTACAGAGACAGTGAGTGCATTTAAGTCAAGGTATGATGAGTGATGAGCTATGTGAGAGTGGGACCTCCTCCAACAAGTCCCTTGACTCCATAGAGGTCTGATGATGGTGATAATAATAATGTTGTAATCTCACTGAAAGATAAAGCTGATCTCTTGACATCGTTCTTCTCATCCAACTCCTGCATAGATGACTAAGACAAATCACCACCAATATTATCTGAAACATTGCATCACTTGCTTCCTGCAGCCTTCCATCAGAAAGTCATTAGAATAATCCTGGACACAGAAGAGGCCTCTGATGGTATGCCACCATTTGTGCTGAAAAGATGTATCCCTAAATTAACATCCACTCTTTATCATCTCTATAATTATATCTTATTCAGCTGGCATCCGTCTCAGCATGAAAGCAAGCCCATATTTAGTTGATTCCCAGAAAATGGGACATCAGTATTTATTTTTATTATGAAGTAGAATCCCTTAAGGCATCTTTTGGATAAATCTGTGGTCTCCTTCATTCAGATTATGTTTTGTAGTTTATGCATAATGCATTATTCCATTATATCAATGAAACCATCTGAAAAATATGGACAATTATATATGATTTCTATATAAATAGAAAGATGTTCTTTTCCAGTAGTCTGTAACCTATCAATTTAGCCAAATACTTTGTGAGATTAAAATCCTTTTACTAGCTAGTTTGCCTTAGGTAAAATGTTTTGACTCACAACTTTGTTCATTTGCAAATACAGAAAAATTGTATGTTTCATGAGTAGTACAAAGTGCAAGCAAGAAGGCTGACTAGTATGGTAAAGATGGTGAAATCAGACTATGAGAGAGAATTAGCCAAACAGGCCAAAGTAAATCCAAAATAGTTTTTTTGTTATGTAGCAAGTAAGAGGAAAAATGACTATGGTAGAATGACTTTAAACAATGCTCAAGGTAGGAAGGTGACTGAGCCAAAAGAAACGATTGAGTTGCTGAGTGATCATTTTTCAAAGGTGTATCATCCACATGGAGATTTTACAGTTGCTGATGTTACAGAGACACATATCAAAATTGAGGTAGATGAACAGGAGGTGTCCAGCATATTAAAAAATATGAATGTGAACACAGCAGTGGGGCTGGATAGCATATCAGCCCGTATATTACGTGAATGTGCAAGAGAATTGACATTTCCTCTTCATAGTTGTTCTATCTAAGTCTCATCAGTGGCAGGGTTCCAAGGGAGTGAAAGAGGGTAAGAGAGTACCATTGCATAAAGGTGGCTCCAAGACAGAGGTAGCAAATTACAGACCAATTAATATGTTGGCAGTGGTTGTTCAAGTATTGGAAAAGTTGAAGAAAGGTAAAATACAATAGTGGATGGATAGGGATGTGATACTCTATAGTGGGCAGCATGGCTTTGTAAAGTAACTTATAGTAACTTATTCTCATTTTATAATAAAGTGACAGTAGAATTGGATAAAGAAAATGGCTACGCTATGATACTGCTTGACTTTGCCAAGACATTTGACAGCATACCACTTGGAAAACTATTACAAAAACTGGAGAGGATGGGAATGGATATGAGGCTAGTAGCATGGGTGGGGGGATGGCTGATGGACAAATCCCAGAGAGTAGTATACGGTGGGGTGGAGTCTAGGAGAATGATGGTGACTAGTGGAGTACCTCAGGGTTTGGTACTAGGGCAACTACTCTTTAATTTGTATATGAATGACAGATTTAAGAGGGGATAATCAGTTTTTTGTTGATGATGCAAAGCTGGGGAGAGTAATAGTTGATAACAATGATGCAGATATCCTGCAGGATGATTTAAATAAATTGGTGTTCTGGGCAAAGGATAATGATTGTCAATTTAATGTTGCAAAATGTAAGGTTATGCACTTCAAGTTGAAAAAGGTTGCATGTGGTGTATCATATTGATGGTATTTGCAGGAAATTGATGAGGCTAGGGACTTGGGAATAATGGTGAACAAAGAGTTAAAGTTCAGAGGGCTGAGTGGTTAGCGTATTCGCTCACCAAAAGGCTGTGGGTTCGAATCCCATCGTGGGCATGAATGTTTGTGATTGTCTGTGAAAATACTTGTGGTGGTGGTCGGCTGTAGATAGCGTTGATGTACGTAATAAAGGTAGTTGCGGTTGGTGGAGACATAGAATTGTAGAGTAGGTGCCCTCCCTCGATGAGTCTTTGGACTCCATGGAGGTGCTACATAATAATAATAATAATGCAAAAGTTGGAAAAATAGCTCAACACATTATTTGGTTATTATCCTTTTTTTATAAAGCTACGATTTGGCCATATCTTGACTACTGCACAGATTTGGTCACCTAGATTTCTTGGGGACCAGGATGTGGTTGAAAAGATTCAGATACGAATGACCAAGATGGTTACAAGTCTGTGGAATACTCCCTATGAGGAGAGGTTGAAGGTTTGTGGGTTACAAAGTTTAGTTAATAGGCAAAAAAAAAAAAGGGGGAGGCATGATAATAACTTTTAAGATATTAAAGGGTTTATAAAATTGATGCAAGTGAAATTTTTCAATATATGACAAATTGTCAGAGAACTAGGGGCCATCCATGGAAGTTGTGTAAGAGTATGGTTAGTAGGGGTGTGTGCAGACCATATTTTTTGCTTGGAGAGTGATAAGTGAGTGGAATGTATTGCCAGAATTGATTGTGAGTTCCCTGATAGTGAATAGATTCAAGGAGTGGTTTGATAGAATTTGTTGTGTGTAGGATGGTTTATTTGGGTCTCCCACGATGAGTCTCCGAACTCCATGGAGATGCCGTAAATAATAATAATATATATATATATTTTTTTTACAAAGATTGTGATGTTCTGAAATTGTTTACCATCAGAGTAACTGCCAGTATTTAATAAAATGAATTAGGTTTATTTATATGTCCAGGTTACTGCCACTGTAATAAATAAAACCACAATTGGAGGATTCACATGACTCTCCATTTAAATCAGAAGGAAAAGAAATTGAACAAAATCCTGCTGAAATGGAATCCAACAAATGAAACTAAGTTGTAACTTAGTTTCACTTGTTGTTTACATTCATATTTTTTAATGCAGCTTGGAGTCAATTAATTGGTTAGGCAGCAGAGACTGTGGTGGTTTGGATTAGCAGTATGATAATGATAGACATTGAATTAAACACAATAATTTGCAATAAGGAACTTACATTGAGTTATAGAAATATAATTCTCATGTAAATTTCTTATATTTGACAGTCACTAGTGAAGCATTGAGATTGGAATAACAGGAACTGGATAAACCACTTGATTAATAATTATACTTTCTTTATTATTGTAAACTAATTAACCCTCACCCTTGCCTTCATTGGAATATCAACATAAAATAAAGAGTACTGATTATTATTATTATTGTACCCTCCATGGAGTCAGCAGGCTCATTGTGGGCAAATCTTAAAATCCTTACCACTCCTGCATTAACAACACATTCTGGTAATGCATTCCATTCTCTGACATTTCTCCATGTAAAAAATCTATTCCTCATACCCCTCTTTACCACAATCTTATGTAACTTCCAGTGGTAGCCTCTTGTTTTCTCCCTCTTGCCTTCTACTCTTTTTATAATCCCTTCTGGATTAATTTGATAACATTCTCTCACTAACTTAAATGTCTCTACCATATCACCTCTTTTCCTCCTATTCACCAAACTGCAATCCACATCTCTTCAAATTCTCTCCATAGTCATCATTCCAAAGTCCTGATATAGTCACTCATCTCTGAACCCTTTCCAGTTTTTCAACATCACATTGAAAACCAGATGACCAAATCTGAGCAAGTGTGATCTAACCAGTGCTTTATAGAGTAGCAAAACCACTTCTTTATCCCAATATGTTAGAGTACTTCTTATCGTAGCAGCATTACGATGTGCGGCCTTTGCAAAACTTGCAATATGCCCTCTAAATTTCAGTCTATTGTCAACCATTACTCCCAAATCTTGAATCTCATCCACTTCCTGCCATATTGCACCATCAATATAGTAACACAGCTTTATATTTCTGCACTCCAAAATGCAACACCTTGCACTTATTAATATTAAAACTACAACCCTACTTCTTTGTCCAAAATTCCAAAGTCTATTCAAATCTTCCTGAAGAGAATTAACATCAGCATTGCTACTTATAATTCTCCCCAACTTTGCATCATCAACAAACAACTGACAGACATTTACAAACAAGTTAAACAGCAGGATTCCAGGAACAAAAACCTGGGGCATGCCACCGGTTACCTTCCTTTTTGAGACACTGCTCCATCATACACAACATGCTGGTATCATTCAAGGAGCCAATCTTTGATTCATCTAACTAATATACTATCTATTCCTATCCCCTGCATCGTGTACACCAACTTACCATGTGGCTAGCAAACACTTCTGCAACATCCAAGAATATTACTGTATATGATTCTCCCTTAACTAACACACTTGTCACCCTATCATAAAATGCAAGTAAATTCCTAAAACAAGACCTACTCTTTACATTTCCATGCTGACCATTCTGTCCATCATAAAGAATGCTATGTCCATTAACCCAATCCTGTATTCTATTCATAACCAATCTCTCCAAAACCTTGACCACAACTGCGGTTATACAGACTGGTTGAACCATGCCTGTGGAGTGGTACTGTTTTGCCTTCTTTCCATCCCTTAGGAACCCTACCCGTTTCAAGACTTTCATTAAATAACCAGGTCAAGGGCATATGTAACTGTTATGCATGTTCCTTAAGAATAAAGTCTTTGATAATAAAATAAAATAGAATAAAATCCATGATAAATTCCTTGATATATTATTGTTCTGCCTAACTGCCATCTTATGGCAGTTTTTTCATCACGAGAATGCCAAACCATATTTATTATTATTATTATTATTATTTGACACCTCCAGGGAGTCCAAAGACTCATCGAGGGAGTGTGTGCCAACAGCATCGAACGATTGAATCCCTTCCAACTACTAACCGCTCTCAAACTTACTTAACTGAGCCATTAGTAGCAGAGGCTCTACCAATTGACCAACCTTTGCCGCCAATCTTTCTTTTACTTCTTGGTATTAATCAGTCCTATAATTGCAAGTCCTAAAATCTTTGTGAAGATCCCATTCCTTGTCTTGATCACAAAGGGGACTATGTCATGTGCACATGTTGGAAAAACACTATTATGAAACTGTTATGTTTTTGAAATGGGTATATACCAAAAATCTATATTCCAGACACCTTTTGGTTTATAAGTATTAAAACTGTTGTATATTGGTATTATTAATGGAGGGCAAAAGTTTTTTATTAAAAAAAAATTGTCCTTTTGGGTTACTTGATATGATTGTGTTGTGCACATTTTTATGTTGCTTTTTTTTTTGAGGGATGTTCATTTTTTTTTTTTTTTGTTGTTGTTGTTAAATATTTACATAAGTATGGCTAAATTTGAAACCATGACTTCCCATCAGTTGGCAAAATTATCAGAAAGAGGAAATGTAGTGTTAAATATCAAACAGAAATTAACGAAGGCAGTGAATACAAATGTATCACATTATTTGAATGAACAAATAATGTGATATTTTACAATGAAAAGGCCATCAGATTAAACTTTTTGCCAGTCAAGTACTGAATTTTGGAAGCAAGCAGTATGATAGTGAGAAAGTGAACTGACTGACAGTGTCATACCATGAGTGAATTATCCAAGACTTGAAAGTTGAGTTAGTGAAAAGCCAGAGTTGAAGTGTATATGTAGGTGAAATTAAGACATTGGCAAATATGGAAGGGTGCAGAAGAATTGAATGAAAGATGGCTGAGTGAAGGAGGTAATGAAGTAACAAATGATTCAAGAATGGCACTATGTGAGATTCCATTATTAGAGATGTAGTGGGAGAAAAAGTACATAAATTTTGCTATCCAGGAGGGAAAATGTATAAGGTGATTGAAGCTTTAGATATGAGAAGTTAGCTAGCAAGAGAATTTGGTAGTTGTTAGTGAGAACAAATGATTTGTTGTTACAAATGGGAACATGATGGAGGTATATGTGGAATGTTATGACAAGCTTAAGCAGAAACTTTGAGCAGTACCATAGCATAAAAATATCTGCAAGAGAAGGATGTTAGCAATGCATGGGAAATGATCGAGGAGTGTTTGAAGGATGTATCAGACGGCATATCCAGAGTCAGGAGACTAAACCACCCACAGTATGCCTCCTCATCTGATATTTTGCTAGAACAGAAGAATACTCAGTATGTTGATACTAATGTCACCCCACCAGCCCAGATGGTATCCTTTGAGTTGCTTTTATCAGCCTGTTCCTGAAAAAGAGAGATAAATGTAAGGCATCATGAATCATCTTCCCCAGAAAAACCATCAAAAAATATCTCCCTAGAGACCTTTCAGTTAATATTGATTCTGCTATTTTATGGCATCCTTGCTAACTGTAAGGCCCTGGAAAGATTTGGAGAAATTTATATGGTTGCGCATGATATTCCAAGACATCTGACTAGCATTGCAGCTTTCATATCTAGCTGCCTGTACTTTCACCTACGATCTTCCTCATATACATTAATGATCTTTCATTTAAAAAACATTATAGTTCTCAGATTATGCAAACTTTTAGATCTTCTATGACCAATGCTTTAAACACCAATCTTCTAGCAATGAATATAATTTGCTGAATTTTAATTTTAATGGATTACAATGATTTCTTATTATCCAGAAGAAAGATCCTATCTTGCTCACCAACCAAAATCACTTTTCTCTTCTTGAGTTGACTTTCACAGCTATCCTATCCTGGCATAAACACATTACATTCATAGTCTCTTCAGCCTCCAAAAACTTGGTATTCTTTTTCATTCTAAACATTACTTCTCTTCTGCTTACCTTCTAACACTTTTTATATCCCAAATCTGCCCAACCATAGAATGTTGTTCTCAGATTTTGGATGGGGCACCAAAAACCTCACTCAGAATGTTTAGTTGTATCTAGAAAACAGCCATCATCTTAATATATGACCCCTCCCTTATTAGTTCCTTCTAATTGTTTCACCATAGATTTTCTGCAATATGTCTTTTCTATTGGTATTTCCCTGGACATCCACTAATCATATACAAATGCAAGCAGCTGGTCATATACAGTTCAGCTCCATACTCACCAATCTAACTTCTTATCCTATTCCTGCATTCCATGTACCTCTGTAATTTGATAGTCTTCCCCCATACTATTTTTTCTAATGAATATAGTGCCTTGAGTCTTCAATTAACACACTAACAGATTCATTTTTAATCTGTAACACTTGTCCCTACTTGTCACTGTCATGTTATTATTATTATTACTACCCAAGACCCCATGGAGTCAAAGACTCGTCTAGGAGGTCCTTTTATCATACACATAGCTCATCATACCACAATTTAAATTCACTCAAATTATCTGCAGACACCACACTCTGGCAAGGCATTCCAATCATTCACAACTCTGCATGCAAAAAACCTGCTTCTCACTCCCCTGCCCACACCCTCTATACGGTTTCCAGGGATGACGTCAGGTTCTCCCCATGATCTCCCAATGTTTTCTGTAGAATCTCTCCAACATTGATCCTATAACAACTTCACAGCAGCTCCTTACTAAATTGTAGGTCTCTATCATATCTCCCCTCTTCCTCCTATCCACCAGAATCTGTAAATTGTATCTTCTCAATCTTTCCTCATATTCAGTCAGAAACTACCTTAGTCAGGTGCCTCTGGACCCTTTACAACATCTCTTCGTCCTTTTGAAAACCAGGTGACCAAATCTGGGCATAGTAGTCCATGTTGTGTGTCCTAATCAAAGCCTTATACAATTGAACAAGAATCTCCCTACTTCTATAAGTCAATATCCACATCATTCCCACAAGTTTTTGTGTTGTCTTCACAATTTTAGCAATGTGTCCCCCTAAATTTCAGATCCTTATCCACTATCACCGAAGATCTCTTATTTCTTCCACAATATATCCTCACCAAGCATAAATTCTGCATCCCATCTTTGTTTTCCAAATTTTAAAACCTTACTTTTTGCAACATTGAACTCGCATCCCCATTCCCAATCACTCAATTTATTCAAATCTTCTTGTAAGGCCACAACATCTTCCCTACTCTTCATGGTTCGTCCCAACTTTGCATCATCTGCAAACAACTGAATATATCCATCCAAATCTTTGCCAATATCATTAATATACAAGTTAGACAGTAGTGACCCTAAAACATACCCCTGAGGCACACCACTAGTGACTTTCCTGGATATTGCTTCCCCATACACAAGTTGCTGATACCTATCAGATAACCAGTCTCCAATCCAGTGCACTAATCTAATATCCAACACCATCCACTCTAGTTTGATTATCAACTTATCATGCAGAAATCTATCCAAAGCCTTTGCGAAATCTAAGTATATTACTGTGTATCCTTCTCTGTCCAAGGAAGCCATCACCTTATTGTAATAAGTAAGTAGATTCGTGACTTATTTTTCACGGTATTAACAACACCACACAATTTTATCAAATAGATGTTTTATTAACTGCTTATATTTCACTGATTTTCAAGTTAGTATCATCAGAGCACAACACACATGTACATGCGACAGTGAGTGAGTGAAACTATACAATTGCAATGGACAAAAGATCTAAAGTCCTATTTTTGGGGCCACTCAAATGGATAAAAATACCAGCTATGCAGGAGTTCTTCTTAAGATAACAGTCTCCCAAATTTTTGGCAAATTAATGCAACCATATTTGTTAAGGTTGGGAGAATTCTTCAAAGCCATTGCCGACTCAAAAAAATAATCTTTCAGATCTGTAATGACTTCTAAATAGCACATTCGTTTTCCTCCATCTAATTGAGAACAGTATAACAAAAAAATGCAAGATCTCCTATGTGACAGTTCCACGTATCAAATTATGCATTGAGACCCTACGATGTCTCAAAAGAAAAAAGTCTGAAAATTACTGAAAAAAGTGACGTCATGGCCCAAAGAAATCATCAAAAAAATAAAACGAATTCATTTTAAACCACCCCGTATTTATGGATTACCAGAAATCCACAAAACTAATATACCCCTATGCTCCATAGTCGATAGCATAGATAGTCCCACATGTAAACTGGCCCGGCATTTAGCCAAGTCACTTGCCCCCCCCCCCTTACTGGCAACTCCTCTACTTTTGTAAAAAATTCAGTCCATTTAAAAACACTGGTTAAAAATCTTATCCTAAAAAATTCAGGCATAATGGTTAGTTTTGATGTCACCTCTTTATTTACCAATGTACCACTTATACACACTCTTGATTTAATGAAGTTTAAATTTCCCCCTGATATTTTTGAATTATTTAAATTTACCATGAATGCAGGTTACTTTACATGGGGAGGAAAATTCCACAAACAGATTAATGGTACTGCTATGGTCTATGCTGTAACGAAGGCATGGCAAAAGAGGCGCCCGCCACGGGCACAACTAGGGTTGTGGGCACAAAACATTAAAAATAAATAGATATAAAAGTCTGCTATTTTATATTGTATTTTTAAATTTTGGCAATCCCCTCCGTTAGCAAATTTTTACATGGAACACTTTGAAAACAAAGTACTTACCACAGCTACATACAAGCCACAAGTGTGGTTACGCTATGTAGATGATGTGTTTGCCATCTGGCCCCACGGACAAGACACTTTGTATGTGTTTGTCACTCTCCCTAAACAGCCAACACCCCAAAATCCACTTCACAGTAGAAAAAGAATCAAATAACTGTTTACCATTTCTTGACACATTAGTCACCTGCCTTTCAGATGGATCACTGTCTTTTTCCATTTACAGAAAGCCTACACACACAGGAAGATACCTACATAAACAATCACATCATCATCCAGTCCAACAGTATGGCATTTTAAAAACACTTACACACAGAGCCATTTGTTCTAACAATACAGATCTGACCACAGAACTCCAATATCTACACCATACATTCTTAGCCAACGGCTATAACCCCCACAAAATAGATAAAATACTGCATAGGACCATTACTCTTCCCTCTCCTAATACAGAAGAATACAACATGACCATTTCTATTCCCTATATCAGAGGTACATCAGAAAAGATAGCCAAAGTATTAATGAAACATGGCCTTTGCACCACTTTCAAACCTCATGTCAAGCTGGCAACTCTGATCAGCTCGCCTAACTTCACCCTTTAGCATACCCAGGAGTGTATGAAGTTCCTTTTGACTGTGACTTGGCCTATTATGGGCAAACAGGAAGAACATGAAAAATACATTTGCCACTAATACTATGGCAAGTCGGGACTGGCAGACCATGCTTTGGACACTCATTCACACAGGATTAGGTGGAGGAAAACGAATGTGCTATTTAGGAGTTGTTACAGTTCTGAAAGTTTATTGTTTGAGTCAGCAATTGCTTTGAAGAATTCTCCCAACTTTAACAAATATGGTTGCATTAATTTGCAAAAAATTTGGGAGACTGTTATCCTAAGAGAAACTCCTGCATAGTTTTTTTTTTTTTTTTTTTTTTTTCCCCGTTAGAGGGTGCCAAAAATAGGACTTTAGATTTTTTTGTCCATTGCAATTGTATAGTTTCACTCACTCAGTGTCGCATGTAGAAGTGTGTTCTGATCTGATAATGCTGAGTTGAAAATCAGCGAAATATAAGCAGTTAATAAAATATCTCTTTGATAAAATTGTGTGGTGTTGTTAAAACCATGAAAAATAATTCATGAATAAATGTCAACACCTAAGCTTATCTGTTAAAGTAAGTAGATTACTAAAACATGAGCTCCCTTTACCAAATCCATGCTGTCCATCAAAGATAATACCATTGTTGTGAACCCAATTCTGGATCCTAGTTCTCACAAACTTGTCCAACAACTTAACTACAATACCTGATACACAGATAGGCCTATAATTTGATACTTGAGTTCTGTCACCTCCGTTATGAAGTGACACAATCTTGCCCTCTTTCCACTCCTTAGGAACTTGACCTAGTGCAAGACTCATATTAAAAAAATATGTCAAGGCGGTGTCAACTACAGGGTGCCACATGATAAGCTGATATTTAAGTTGCAGCACGTGGGTCTGGATGTCAGATTGGTCAACTGGATTCACGATTGGCTGTCTCATAGGTATCAGAGAGTTGTGTATGGTGGAGCAGTTTCCAGGAGGCAGACGGTTACAAGTGGGGTCCCACAGGGCTCAGTACTAGAACCTATATTGTTTAACCTTTATATCAATGACATAGCCAGTGGATTGCAGGGGGATATTCAGTTGTTTGCAGATGATGCGAAGCTGGGAAGGATTATTAGTAATAGTGCAGATGTGGTAGCCCTGCAAGAGGATTTGAATAAGCTAGATAGATGGGCAAATGAATGGGGGTGTCAGTTTAATGCAGCAAAATGTAAGGTCTTGAGGTTTGGGAAACATCGATGGGATGCTGCATACTCTATGGGAGGAGTTATACTGGAGGAAGTAGGGGAGACAAGAGATCAGGGGTTGATGATTGATAGAAACCTGAAGTTTAGGGGACATATTGCAAAGGTGGTGAAGGTAACACAGAGGATTGTTGCTATTATGAGAAGGACACTGACCTGCAGAGATAAGAGGGTTATCATTCCATTGTATAAGTCTCTGATCAGACCACACTTGGACTATTGTTCTCAGATTTGGTCCCCAGTATTTGAAGGGGATAAATTAACTGTGGAAAGGATACAAAGACGGATGACAAAGATGGTTTCAGGACTGTACAAGGATAGTTATGAGGATTGGCTGAGAGAATGTGGACTGCAGAGTTTGGTGGATAGAAGAAGGAGAGGTGATATGATTGATATTTCTTTCGCTTGGTTGAATAGCGGGAAGGAGTGATGACAAGAGGCCATCCTTGGAAGTTATGAAAGGAAACTGTGAGCAAGAGGGTAAGGAGTGGTTTCTTTGTGTGGAGGGTGGTTGAGCCATGGAATGCATTGCCTGATGGAGTGGTGGGAGCGAGAACGGTCAGTGAGTTTAAAGAGTGGTATGATAGACTTTGTGTTTCTCAGGGGGGGGGACCTCCCCTCGATGAGTCTTGACAGACTTTATGTCTTAGGAAGGACCTCCCTCGATGAGTCTTTTGACTCCTTGGAGGCCTGAATAATAATAATAAACTCCCTGTCAGATTCCTTCAGAATATGTGGTGATATATTATCAAGTCCCACATCCTTATTAACATCTTAATGAGCAGTAAATAAAGACCTTTATTTACTGCTCATTAAGTATCTCCACTATACTGTCTTTATACCATTTTCCTCAATCAATGTCATCCTTCCATAATCATTCTTTTCTTTGCTGGCTACATATCAAAAGAACTCCTTAGGATTCTTTTTGACTTCATTAGGAGTAACTGCTGCTCATACATCACTTTTGCTACCCTTACCAACCAAGTCACCTGTCTTGCCTGGTCTTTGTAATCCTCATGGAATTGGTTATTACCACTTCTCTTATGCTGCCTCCATAATTTTTTCTCTGTATTGCAAGCTTAATATCTTTATTCATCTATTTCACACCTTCTCTATTTAACCTTCTAGCCCTTGGAATACATTTAGACATTACTTCTACAAAATAATTCTTGAAAATCCTCCATGCTTCATTGATCTCTTTTCCAGCTAACTCCTCATTTCATGCTATACCCTCAAGTTGTCTACTGAGCTCTTCATAATCACCCCCACCCCCTTGTAGTTCCACATATAACTTTCTCACAGAGGTCCTCACACTACTGGCAACACCCAGGTAATCACCTCATGGTGACTTTCAACCAATCAGTGGATGATTGGACACCTCATTTATAATCACATCCTCAGATGAGATGATCAAATTCAAGACATTCGATCCTTGTGTGCCCTCTCTGACATACTGTCTGAGGTAGTTGTCCCTCAAAAACTCAAGAAACTCATTTTCTTTACTTCCAGTTGCTATCTCATCATTCCAGTCTATATTGCCATAATTAAAATCACCCATAATGATTAACTTTTTCTTATTTGCTTGGCTAATTTGATTATAGAGAGGTCTTGAAATCTCTCTTTTGTGGGATTGATTATATTCTTATTTAATATATGTAATTCTATGAAACACTTAAAATATATTGCTTGAAATACTGTACATAATTACTGAACATTAAGATTCAAGACATTAATATTCTAGGCTTATAATTTTGCAATAATAAGTTTGGTAGTTGACTCTGTAGTTTGCATTTCCAATATGCATTTCCGATAACCTTATTTGCCATACTTGTATTAAAATTGGATATTTTTTTATCCCTCAGAAACATTTTTATATATGTAGTATCAAATATTCTTTTTAATGATATGATTTTAAGATTAAAAGTTAAAATTGTTTTTGTCTTAATGTTTTGTTCTCGCTGTTTAGAAGATGTAGATGCTGCTCAACGAGAAGCTGTTAAAAAAAAGACAGCCCTTTACTTAAACCGAGCTGAAGATATTTATTCAAAATATTTAACCAGTGAAATACAAGATGACAAGAGGTGGGCAGTAAGTATGATTTTTGCTGCTCTGTTCATATTTCATTTCTTTAAAAAATAGCTTTTGTGTGTGATTTTAATATGTGGGATTATTATTGTTGTTATTATTGTTCCGGGCAACTCCAAGGAGTCGACAGACTCATCGAGGGAGGCCCTAACATCATGTCAAGAACAACTATTCGACATTCACACAGTATCTGTCATACCTTGCCTTGAACTCATTCACGGGCGTAGCACCCACAACAGACTCTGGAAGCTTATTCCACTCATTCACTACTCTCCAAGTAAAAAACCTAGCTCTAACTCCCTTGTCAACCACGCTCTTGCCCAGTTTCCATTCATGGCCCCTAGTCCTCCCACCACCAGTCATATTTTCAAAAATATCTTCTGGATCAATCTTATAGAAACCCTTCAGTAATTTGAATGTCTCAATCATATCACCCCTCCTTCGCCTATTGACCAATTTCTGCAACCCACAAATCTTCAACCTATTCTCATAAGGTTCATTCCACAGACCTGCTATCATCTTGGTCACTCGTCTGGATCCTCTCCACTTCCTCCCCATCACGAAGAAACCCTGGTGCCCATAACCATATTTATTATAAAATCTAATTTGGGTGTTAACAATTAAAGCATTTTAATTCATCCAGAGCAGAGTGAGCTTTGCCTTTATGCATCTGGTTTTTTCGACATTTTGAAATGGTTGTAATATTTTTCATAAGTAACTATCATGTGGTGTGTAAATTGTAAAAAATTAAAAAGATTTCTGTTCTTTTTAGATAAATAAGATAGCTTTAGATAGCAATATTTGCATTTGGAGACTTTTAAAATGTCAGAGCACAAATATCGTTTATGAAATTCATAACTTTTCATGTGGATTGCCTTTGATATTTTATTTATTATCTTTTTTTTTTTAATATGAATTCTGCTTGGAAAAAGTTGTAAGTGTATAGTTCATTCGTACTGTAGGTGGGCAAGTGGGCTAAGAGTAGATAATCAGAAAACCTTCTCTTTAGATCAAGCATGGAATTTTTTTAAGTCACTTCAGGTCTCCAATAAGCAGTATGGTGGTCTTGGAACAGATTTTGGTCTCAGACCACATGACAAAAAATTCATCTCTTACTAAAGACACTTGTAACAATGCATACTGTGAAATTTGAACATTTGCCTGTTGATTGGTGAGCAAGCATGCTATTTACTCAGTCAACCAGTTCCTGGTTAAATAAAATACTATTTCAAAATATAATAAATAGAATATAAAATTTTAAAACTTTAAAAAACAGTAAATCTGACAGGCTTGTATATCCTATTATTAGTGGTTATTAGTTTTTTGAGTAAGAAATAATGATCTGTCTTTCAGGGAATTTGATATTATTTGGAGAATGCTAAACATAAGCACTGTGGAGAATATTAAATGAGTGGTTCATCAAGGTATTTCATTCTTTTAAATGTGACATCATGTAGAGTTTGACTTCAGTGGGAATAGAGGAGGAACTGATGATGAGCAAGTTGGATGAATATATATGAAGAATTAAGTAAACTTCAGATTAATAAGGTGGTAGGACTTAATGACATATTACAGCACTGTGTATTTTGAGGGAAGGTTTCCATAAATTAATAACAGCTTTGACATACCAGTTCAACAAGAGTCTTGCAATGGAGTGAGGCCGAAAGAGGTAATGAATAGGCAAGACTGCTCCATATCACAAAGAAGATGATAAATCCGCAGCATAAAATTCTATGTTAATATGTATGTGTGTGTGTTGAGAGATCAGTGAGGACGAGGATCCAGAATTGGGTTGATAACAGCAGAATTTTTTTTTTTGTGTGTGGATATGTAAAAGAGGGATCATGTGTTAGCAGTGTATATTAATATTACAACAAGAGACAAATGCAGTGAACAAGGGAGATGAATATACAGTGGTATATTTAGATTTTTCAAAGGCCTTTCATAGCTTATCACATGAAAAGTTGGTAATTAAATTGAAATTGAGTGGCTCGGATAATGGATTCATGTGGTAAATAAGAAATTGGCCATCTTATAGGTATCAGCAATTTGTGTATGTGCACTAATTAGTGGTGTACCACAGAGATCTGTTTAAATTGTATGTTAATGATATTGGAAGTTGTATGAATGAAGATAGCAAGGTTGAAGTAATGCAGAATTCATATGTTTCTTATATATAATTAATGAAAAGGTGTATCAATTTTATTAAAATACTCTGGATCAGAGATAGTTGTTGAAAGTTTTTTTCACATGGTTATACTGTAAATTAAAGATGACAAGAAATTATATTCTTGATTTAATCCTTTATCCATGTTTAAGCAAACAAAGTTTGTGCATGAAATATCTTCACGACTGAGCTACTTGTATATAGAGAGGCTAATGACTTCACATAAATTGCTTTAGTATCCCATAATTGAAAGCACACTCTTTACAAACATGCATAATGCTATGCATTTTCTTACACTTGGATAAAGGATTGAATGAAGAATATAATTTCTTGGCATCTTTAATTTATGTTACAACCAAGTGAAAAAACTTTTAACAAGATAGTGTAGTCTCCTCATTATCCGCAGTGAATATGTTCCAAGACATCCTGCAGATAGTACCGAACCCTATATATATACTATGTTTTTTCCTATGCACACATACTTATGATAAAGTTTAATTTATAAATTAGGTACAGTAAGAGATTAACAATTACTAATAATAAAATAGAACAGTTATAACAACATACTGTAATAAAAGTTATCTAATTTTAATGGAATCTTAGCAACCTCAGCATATGTTTTATTATTATTGTTTATTTATTTATGATTTTATGAAGTTGAGAACTTTCAGCTTTTCACCTAAAAGGAAGCATTTTACAGTTTCTCTTTGGCATATCCGAATTGCCAGCATCACTACTCTTGCTCTTTGGGAGGCCATTATTAAAATTTCATTATAAAATTTCATTATTAAATATTCAAGTAAAATAAGTGTTACTTGAACACAATCACTGCGATCCCAGAACAGTCAATCTGATCCCGAGAACTACTCAGAACGGCATGCAATTTTTTTTATTATTACATAACACCTCCAGGGAGTCCAAAGACTCATCAAGGGAAGGAACCTGCTCTACAATGACCCTACCACCAACCACAACTACCTTCATCATCTACACCAACGCCATCTACTGCCGACCACCACCACTAGTCTTTTCACAGACAATCACAAACATCCATGCCCACAGTGGGATTTGAACCCGCAGCCTTTTGGCTGGAGAGCAGATATGCTAACTACTCAGCCAACCAGGCCGGCTTTCTTCTTCTTTCGCTATGCCTTATCCTGTGTTAAACGGGGTCGGTGTTCCCATCTTTAATCTTCTTCTTTCAGATTTTCCGGTCCAGGGCATCTTACCAACCCCATCCTTTCTCCCTAAGATCCTCTGCCACCTTATCCCTCCATCTGAGTTTGGACCTGCCTCTTTTCCTCCTTCCCTCCACCTCCATACGCTCCACTCATTTACCAACATACTCCTCACTTTTTCTCTCTACATGACCAAACCACCTCAGCCTGCTTTCTTGTACCTTCTTACCAATCATTCCCACCTTGATCATCCCCCTGATGAAGTCATTCCTTATCCTGTCCTTTGTCACACACACTCATCCATCTCAACATCTGCATTTTCGCCACCTCCATCTTCCTCTCCTGTGTCTTTGTTATAGGCCACGTCTCCGTGCCATGGAGCATCGCCGGCCTCACCACCATCTTATACAGCTTTCCTTTCATCTTAAACTCACTCTCTCTTGTCGCACAGGACCCCGCTCATCTTCCTCCAGTTCATCCAGCCGCATCTTATTTGGTGCTGTATTTCCTCATCCAGGTCACCATTCCTCTCGACGACCGACCCAAGGTACTTGAATTTCTTCCCTGAAGTTACCCTTTCACCCTGGAGTTGTATGATCATATCGTTGTCACTCCCCGTTGACATATTCGGTCTTTACCCGGTTAATTTTCATGCCTCTCTCCTCCAATACCTTTCTCCACTCCTTCAGGGTCTTTTCAAACTTCTCTCAGGATGATTCACAGAGAACAATATCATCAGCAAACATCATGCTCCCTGGTGCCTCCTTCTTGACGTCCTTCACTAGTACATCCATGACCAGATCGAAGAGGTAAGGGCTCAGAGTTGATCCCTGATGGAGCCCTACGACAATGGGGAACCCCCTCTGTCATGCCGACACTAGACCTGACCCAAGTTTTCGTTCCCTCATACATCTCCTTCACCAACCTCACGTACTTTTCCGACACCCCCTTCTTCCTCATACACCTCCATACCTCCTGTCTGGCCACTCTGTCGTACACCTTTTCCAGGTCTATAAACGCCATATGTAGCTCCGCCTGCATCTCCCTATATTTCTCCATCAAATTACCAATTGCCTTAGCGCAAATATTGCATCCGTTGTCCCTCTTCCTGGCATAAATCCAAACTGCTACTCACCAATTTTTGTTTCTCGCCGTATCCTTCCTTCAATTACTCTTTCCCATATCTTCACCGATTGTGACATCAGCTTGATCCCTTTATAGTTGCCAGAATTTTGAACATCTCCTTTTCCCTTATAGGTTGGGATGAGAATGCTTTTCCTCCATTCCTCTGGTATCTTTTCCTGTTGGGCTATTTTCCTCATCAGATCCCATAACATGTCTATGCCCTCGCTGCCCAAGCTTCTCCACACTTCTCCAGGTATTCTGCCCCCACAGCCTTTCCATTCTTCGTTTTTCTCAGTGCCCAGTACGCTTCCTCTCTGCTTATGTCCTGCACTGATCCTTCATTTCCCTCTCCATCCTCACACCTCTCTCTCTCTCTTGGATTCTCCTCATTTAGTAGATTACGAAAATATTCTTCCCATCTTCCTCTGATTTTGTCCTCCTCTTGTAGTACTACTCCTGTGGCATCCTTTATCTGCTTAACTGATGTTATGTCTTTCGAGGCCTTATCTCTAGCTTTCGCTATTCTCAACAACTTAGCTTCACCACCGTTTCTCTCCAGTACTTCATAAACCTCTTAAACTGCCCTTGCCACAGCTCTCTTTGCACTTTTCTTCGCTAATCTGTATGCCTTCTTGTCGGCTCTGGTTCCAGTCATGTCCCATTTTTCCTTTGCCTCTTTCTTTTCCCTGATCTCCAACTGCACCTCCTCGTTCCACCATGATGCCTCCTTATCCTCGAGTGGCCCCTTTCCTGATGTTATACCGAGCACCTCTTCTCCAATTTTTTAATATTCTGACTATTTATGTCCCACCATTCTTCCACATCCTCTGATAACTTCATTCCTTCCAATACCTTTTCTTTAAACTCATTCCTTGGGCCTTCCTCTTCCAATTTCCACCACTTTATTTTCCTATCTTTCCGTCACTTCCATCTATTCTTCTTTTCCCCTTTTATATCACAGTCTACCACAACCAACCTGTGCTGTGCCCCTACACTTTCTCCGTTAATCACTTTAAAACGTATGAATTGTATATTACTAAAAGAAAGAGCCATAGATCATCATTTTGGCGATGTAAAATTACATAGGCAAAGTAGATATTAGATCCAACATTATTTCAAAGCTGAATATTTATAGAGCTTATGAAAGTTTAGTAAGTTAACCTGAGAGCTTACAAGAATACAATCCTCAGTATCCCCAAGTTGCCTTAGTTTGCACTACTTGACTTAAGTAGCTGAGGCAACTCAAGGATGCCAAGGATTGTATTCTTGTAAGCTCTCAGTTCAACTTTAAAATAATAAAGTGATATACCTTTTCAGTACTTATGTATGGAAAATATATGACTTCCGTGTTACTTGAATATAGGTATTTCTTCAGGGTCTGGAGCTTTCCAGTCTTAAAATTCTGCTATTTAAGCAATACAGCTTCAAAAATCCATAAAATGTTGCAGACCAATCACACGTGTGCAGCCCTTCTCTGGAATGTCTGCACATGTGTGATTCTCTTCATCTTCCCATGTTTGGAGTCAATGATTATAAAGTCCAAAAGCTGAGATTGTTCCTGAATGCTACAATATTCTGTGCTGAACTCCAAGATTGCTACAACACTCTGGCATTGACATTTTTGCAATTAAAAAAAAAGAGTAAAATTTGATATAAAGAAATCTTTAATTTCTTTTGCCATGAACTGCCACAGGCAGGTACTGACAACAACACTTTGTTTCATAACTTATTGAAGTTCCAAGGATACCCTAACTGGAAGGATCTTGCTTGAAGAATTGCATATGACTGCCATCCAGTTAATTTAATGGTAATATTACAGTATCACCATTAAATGGAGATACTTTAATATCAGAGATCCAATCTTTGACATCTGCTACCGATTGGAAATAGTAGAACATGCATTCTTAAGCTGCTCTTTTGTCCTGCGTATTTGAAACAGATTATGTAATGTGTTGGCATTCCATTAGGTACAACATAACAGGTTCTTTTTTTTTTTTTCTTTTTTTTGCGGTACCCACCAGCTGTCAGCAATGGGAAAAGAATTTTGATTTTTATAATTAATGAATTAAAATACCATTTATAGAAGATTAGGAAGAAACATGGATTTGAAAACCAGCAATATTACATCCAAATGCTTTATAATATTGTATTGTGGAAATTTTATTATTCAGTCATATGATTTTTGTATTTAGAAAGAAGCATTCTAGGATATATCAAATTTTTGCCTAGATGGTGTAGACCATAAGATAAAATTCTGTCTATTCTTATGACCGTTTGACCACACAGCTCTGAGACTCTCAACACTTTCCTAACACGTGTTAAAAACACAGCATCCCAGGATCCAATTCACCTTAAAGAAAGAAAATAAATAAATAAATAAATAAAAAGAAACAGTCTCCCCTTCCTAGAAATCTTAATTGCACTCCAATCTGATGGACCTTTTGTATTCTCAATTTACAGAAGACTAACGCACTACATTCGCCAACAGTCATTCTCCTCTTCCTACAATATGAGGTAATTAAAACCCTGTACAACAGAGCAAAACTGATTTGCACTGATAATGATATCCTCTCTACTGAATATGAACACATTCACAATACCCTCTTAGCCAAGGGCTATAATCCTCACCAAATCCAAAGAATATTAAAACCCTAAAACCACACTCTCCATCTCCCTCCTTGAACACACTAAACCAAGTCTATTACTATCCCATATATCTGAGGCACATATCTGAAAAACTCACAAAAATTCTAAAAAGATACAAACTTATAACCATTTATAGACCATATTAAAAAAAAAAAAAAAAATAGCAATCCTCATTTGTTTCCCCAAAGACCAGCAACAGTCCCTAGACCTTCCAGGTGCTTGCCAGATTCAATGCAGTTGCAAGCTATCCTATTATGGCCAAACATGCAATTCACCAGTCATTGTCCCTTTTTCCAGCACTTGTAGCCTGGTGCATCTATTAAGCATAATGCTGCTCTACATCATGACCCCAGCACTGCTGTACTATCCATTTCAAAACATTCTCGTGATGGTAAGCAGTACCACTTGTACACCAGATCAAGTGTCATCTAGAATTGGAGAAAAGATGAAAACGACTCTCATCTGGTGTCTTGTCCAATATTTCAGTGGTCCACGTTTTCAGTGGTGTTATAGATATAACACCACTGAAAATGTGCTATACAATGAGCTGTGGATAAAGGGATGCAGACTACAGGCCTTCAGTCTTATAGGCCTACTTGTCGCAGATGTCTTGCCACAGTTTATTGATATATCTGCATGCCTGTGCTTTAATGCAAGCTAACCTGCTTTGATACGTTGATTACATGTTGCTGTTAAAACCAAAAATCTGTCTTCATGCTCCATGGTAGAGAGAGAGAGAGAGGGCAACCTCTTAGCAAATGTCTGGAACACATTCCATTAGCTTGAAGAGCCTGGATATAATGCTATGTGAGATCACAACCTCTCTGATAATATTAGTAATTCTGTAGCCTTCTTCAACTTTCCAATGTTTCTTGCCCATGTGAAATCATCTGGATAATGTTTTTGAGACATTACAAGACAATGAAGTTTGCAACTTTATTCCTCCATGAAAAGGACTTCCTTCAAACACAATTTGCTTAGCACAGCCTTTTGCCATTTATCCTGTCGAGTGCTACCATGTGATCCCTTTGCATGCAGCTCGAAAATTTGAATGTGTACCCACTTTCTAAGGGAAATTGTCAGTTATAGAAATTGCCACAAGGTGATTTGTCTGAATTTGCAATTTAATTTTTAGACATTGTGTTCATCTTTAGGTTTTGGACAACACCAGTGTACAATTAGTGAATATGGAATATATATGACTTCTGCAACATCAGTAGGATCTTGCTCCTACTGATGATACCTGAATAAAGGTCAAAACTGGTGTGGCTAATGACCCTTCCCATAATGCTTAGCTTTATACCCACCTGTAAGACCAAGTGAAAAACTGTCAACAAGCCATACTAACACATTTCTGAATGCTAACAACATCAAGTTCTTTCCTAATATTCTTATTTTAATATGATATTGCCATTGATATCATCTGTCCATTCATTTATTTCCCAGAACTCTCATATCTGTGGTCTCCAGTCTTTGATCAAGTATTATATATATATATATATATATATATCTAAGATTTTTATTTCATTACACTAAACTAGTTGTATACAAGACTGTTCAAACCAACTCTCAGATCCATAAGTTAAAATTTGTTTGAACACAGTCTTGTATACATCTAGTTTAGTGTATTGACTAGTTCCTCTCTTATTCCATGTAAATCTATTTAGTTGACTTCCTGCCTTATGAAATTTGCTAATTCTGTTGTCTTTTCCATATTTAATTTTCCATCTTTACTAAAAATTCTGTCTAAATAACTAAAATGTTTTATTTGTTGTATTGGTTTTCCAGTCAGGATGTAGTTAATGTTTTCAGTATTTGTGCCTATTTTTTGTCTTTTTATTGATGATTTTCATACCCAATTTATTACAGCAGTTATTCGATTTAGTCAGTGAATCCTGCAGACTTGTACTGTATTCATTTGTGAGTATAACATCATTTGCATAGAATTGAGCTGAGATTAACATCTCCAGTTTTTCTATCAAGTTTAAAGCTGCTTTCCTTCATAATGTGATCCATATAAATGATGAATAACGTGTGCACACTTGTCTCACACCTGATTTAACATCAAGCTATCTTCCTGACCTCCTTCAATTCTAACTGCTGATTTATCAAATATAGACTCTATTGCCTGATATAATGTCCCATTTACCATATGACTGTAGTGTTTTGAATAACTTTTCTCTTGGCATGGCATATGACTTTTCCAGATATTTCAACTCATGAACCACAATATAAAAAACCCCACATTATTATTATTATGTGACACCTCCAAGCAGTCCAGAAACTCATCGAGGGAGGACACCTACTCTACATCTATCTCCACTACTCAATCCACCAACTACACCAATGCCATCTACTGCCTGCCACCATCACCAGTATCTCCACAGACAATCACAAACATCCATGCCCATGGCGGGATTCGAACCTGCAGCCTTTTGTCTGGAGAGCAGATACACTAACTGCTCAGCCAACCAGGCTGGCAATTACCCGAACCAACATGCAGCATCATCTTTAATGGTGCAAAGAGCATGTACAGTGGACCTGAAAACTCTGTTACGAATCATGCTATCCTGTACTGAGCAAATGGACTGGTGTGGCATATGCCCAGTGAATGTCTCTTACCAGAGTGCATAATCCCAATTATGAAATTCGGAGGTGGCAGTGTGATGATATGGATGTCTTTTTTTTTTTTTTTTCTGGTTTAGCCTCAGACCTTTGTTTGTGGTGTCACAAACATTGAATTCCAAGAAATATCTGAACATTCTGGACAATGCAATGCTTCCTATTCTGTGGCGTTTCTACAGAACTGTCCATTATCTCTTTCAGTAATGTTGTGATTTGTGGACACAAATGTCACCACACCTGACTGGACTCCACAGAGCCCTGATCTCAACTCTATTGAACATCTGTGGAATGAACTGGAGCACCAGGTAAGATCATGGGATGTTCGCCCCACAACAGTCCAGACCTCATTACATATCTACAGGAAGAATGGTCCAGAATTCCCATTGTGTGCTATTATAAGCTCGTGGAAAGTATATCCTGTAGGATTGCTTCAGTTATTGCAACAAAAGGAGGTCCAATATCTTATTAAAATGGGCACCATGACTGTTTGTTCCTCACAATATGGTGTCTATTGACTTCTTTCCAAGCAATGTAGTTATAAGTAGATTATCTCCCTTTAGTAAACCCATGCTGTTCCTTGCAGAGTATAGCTTTTTCTCACCCATTTCTATATGCGAGTTCTTACCGTCTTCTCTAAAATCTCCACCACATCACCAGAGATATTGATAGATTGGTATTTTGACATGTCGATTTTTGCACCACTTTTGTCAACGAAACTATCATACATTCTTTCCATTCCTTCAGTATCTTTCCTTAGCTGAGACTCAAGTTATACAGGGTGTTTCAAAAGGATGTACACAACTTTGTAAGAGAACTGAGAATAACTTGGAAGCTGTACAGAAGCTGTGGGAGTATCATAATATAGTGAAATACATGAATTTTTGGTCACGTAACTTTATTACCAAATGACAACACTAGATGGCATAATATGTCACGCCATTTGAAAATGGCAACTTTCAGTGGTGCAGAGTGAGCACATTGTGTGTTTTGGTTTGAGAAAACGAAGCCTGCAACACAAGTTCAGAGTAATTTCCATACATAATACAGCAAAGAACCTTCTAGTAGGTGCACAATCTACATGTGACACAAGAATTTTGTGGAAACTGGCTGTTCTGTACATCATCCAAGATCAATGGGAAGGCTACGTGTTGCCGATGCTGTTGTGGAAAAAATTCGGGAAAGTTTCCATAGAATCCTTGGAAAGTCAACCAGACAGGCATCTCATGAAATTGGAATTCCACATGTGACTGTGAGGTGTGTTTTACAACAGCATCTACATTTAAGACCCTACAAATTTACCCTTGTACATTTGAAGAAAGACAATAAGAAGATATGCCAGGATTTCTGTATGGAAATTATCAGTAGGATAGAACAAAATAAGGACTTTTTAGAAATGATCGTTTTCAGTGACGATTGCACTTTTCACATAAGTGGGCAAGAAAACACTCACTACTTCAGAATTTGGGGAAGTGAAAATCCACACACCATCATAGAACATGTCTATGGCATCCCAGGGGCTAACGTTTTTTTGTGCCATAAGCAAGAAGAAAGTGTATGGACTCGTTTTTTTGCAGAGTCTACCATTACTGGTGTATATTTGGTCATGCTACAAGGGGGTATCTAATACCACAATTAGATGACGATGACCACGACGGATGCTTATATTTCCAGCAAGACAAAGCACCTCCTCATTACCTGACAGACGTACGGTCTTACTCAACACCTGTTTTCCTGGCAGATGGATTGATAAAGGGGCGCCTATAGCATGGCCACCACGTTCCATCGGCCTTATACCATTAGATTTTTTATTGTGGGGCTTTACAAAAGATTGAGTGTTTGTACCACCATTACCATTCAATTTGGATGAGCTGTGTTCCAGAATTTATGCCACCATTGCTGAAGTTACACCAGATATGCTCTGCCGCGTGTAACAAGAAATTGATTGCAGGTGGGATGTCTGCAGAATTACTGGAGGCATTCATATCCAAAAGATAATTAAAGTCACTGATAATGATCACTCATTTATTATTCGTTGGGGTAATTTGATGATGTTTTTCATCATCCTATGCAGCTGAACTACCAGGTCTGTACCAACATCCCACCTTATATTTCATCCTGTTACCCTCCACACCAGATAGCCTACTACATGAAACATTATTAACATTATTGTTTTCATATGTTTCCATCCTAACTGTAATTCAAATTGTCTGATATCATTAGTAGAACTCCCCTCCTCTCCTATCTCTTCTGTTGTTCCTAAAAATAATATACCCTTCACACTTGATTCTAGTTACAACATCTGATTTTGATAGCCAGATTTTCCTGATGCCAACCATCTTAGATGCCAGCCAATGTTTTCAAGAAGCAATGAACTCAACCCCATTGTTCCTGATGGCCCTAGCATTTGTATATAGACATAACATATTACCACCTGGCTCTTTCTTATACTTAGATATGCAGTGTGCTTAGCCTTGTTGGACAAACTGCTCTTTTCCCTATTTCCATCGCTCCTATTTCCATCCCTTTGCTAGATGCATAACCACACTCCATTCTATTCATCTTTATCATGTTTGCACATCATAGTAATACTTTATTTTTTAATGTAATTTACACATATAATAAGTTCATCATATCTCTGAATTACATTAGTATTAATAATTAAATTTCATTTCCTTCTCACTACATTTGTTGTTTCAAGGATACTTGCGACATAAGACTGAATGATATAATCACGTAATCACAAGAAAGATATTTATTTAACCAAATATTTCGGTCTGGTTAAATATGGTCTGCTATTTCCAGACCGAAATATTTGGTTAAATAAATATCTTTCTTGTGATTACGTGATTATATCATTCTTCTCACTACATGATCCTTGCTCTTTACAACGTATCCCATAGTTGAAATCCCCCATAATAATTATTGGCCTGTGCTTATCCTGCTAATTGGCCTGCCAGCCTGGTTGGCCATGTGATTAGCATATCCGCTCTCCAGCCAAAAGGCTGCGGGTTCGAATCTCGCCATGGGCATGGATGTTTGTGATTGTCTGTGGAAATACTAGTGGTGGTAGTCAGCAGTAGATGATGAAAGTAGTTGTGGTGGTGGAGACAGAGAACTGTGGAGTAGGTGCCCCTCCCTCGATGAGTCTTTGGACTCCCTGGAGGCGTCATGTAATAATAATAACAATAATAATAATTTGTCATTGCATGTCTTTCACATCTTCCCTTGCACTTCCTAGCTTAGATTGCCTCAAATCTCTACATCTCTGTCTTCCTGATTACCTCCTACTCATTTTGGCTACCATTCATCTGCTTTCATCAGCAGTACCCATCCTACCATCCCATTCTTTCTTTCTTATCCTCCCCCTCAATAATCAATAAATGACACAATGACCACAGCAATTAACTTTAATGAAAGTATACAGATATTTCATACTGAAAGTAATAGTGTAAACAGTTGCTATTTATTGCTATTTATAAGCCTGCTTGGTTACCGTGCTATTGTAATATCTTTATTCTAATTATCAGTGCCCTTTTGCTTTTGTAACCTTCCTTACTTATTCTATTACATACTATGTTTATCCTTTATCCACCTTTTCCATTTACTAGTCATATGCCGCTAAAGTCTCTATGGCTCTTCTTTCATCTCAGGTCTTGGACTTCCTTCAGGAGTGTCTTGCATTAGCAGTATCTCATTGGGAATTGGCGGGCTTTTGGACTGCAATCTGCGGTACTCGAATAGCACATGCAAGAGGTTTCAGCATACGGGCAAATTCTCCTCTGGATCCTACTTTGGGAACTTCTCTGCTTCTAACTGCTGCCACTTCTGCTTCTAACTGCCGATTCTTCTGCTTCTAACTGCTTCCTTTTCTGCCTCTAACTGCCGATTCTTCTGCTTCTAACTGCTTCCTTTTCTGCCTCTAACTGCCGACTGCCGATAACTGTAACTGCTGCCCCTGATTGCCGACCACAGTAGCTCTAACTGCCACCTCCGATGACTGTAACTGCAGCCGACTGGCTCCTCTCGATGTTCAGATCAGTCCCTTTTTATTACACCTTCTCTGGGACCTTGCACGAAAGGTTGTAATCCCCGAAGAATGGCACGACTCCTTGATCTTCTTTTAAGACCTACCCGTTCTTTCTTCTCCTCCGTGCATTCCTTTGATCGTATCTTGTCGGGCAGCGGAAACTTGTCTGAACCTTTCAGATCTCTCAGGCACTGACTTTGAAGGTGTTTATGCGCAGAGCTCATAAGCAACTTTCTCATACACTAAAATCGTAAACAACTTTCTTATGCCCTCATATAGAGCTATTATACAACGGCAAAGCATTGCCTTTGTTTTTAACATTCTAAAATATTCTTGTTAAAGGAGTAAATACAGTTTATTCCCATAGGATTATTTACAGTAATATTTAGCATAATACATATAGAGACAAACAAGGTTATTTTTGTAACATTCTCATGGGACTTGACCTCTATAAAATTCGATGTAAAGCGCTTTGGTATTTCCAAGCTACATCGAGTTTTACATCACTACATCATGATCAGTGTATAGAAACAAGCAGATCAAAGAACAGAAATACACCAGTTTACCAATTAAAAACAGTTGCCGTGATCTACAAACTAATATATTAATAAATAATATTAAAACTATTTTTGATGTTTACATAAAATGAGAATCTTCCAAACTTATGGGGGAGAGAGGGAGAGAGACAAGCTTTCCGATTTAGGTTAGGCGAATGCAAAAGGGCTTTGCAACTTTCTTTGAAAACCCGTTCATATTTAAAACTGCTTCTATGGAGAATATGAGCTTCGCCCACCAGATACTATGTTTAGTGTCCGTACTATGCTGTGCCAGAATAGACTTTTGAGGTTTCACATATTTAATGTAATATTGATGTTCATTAATTCTTTTTCTGCAGAACAACCTGTCTGACCAAAGTAGTATGTCAAATTACATTCACAAGCAATTTGGTAAATACCAGCTAATGATAAAGGTGACAGTTTGCCTTTGGCCGAGTGGTTAGCGTATCCACTCTCCAGCCAAAAGGCTGCGGGTTTGAATCCCACCATGGGCATGGATGTTTGTGATTGTCTTTGGAAATACTAGTGGTGGTAGTCGGCAGTAGATGGTGTTGGTGTAGTTGCGGTTAGTTGGTGGATTGAAGGAGTTGTAAAGCAGGTGCCCTCCCTCGATGAGTCTTTGGACTCCCTGGAGGTGTCTAATAATAATAATAATAACAGATGACATTGTTGATAGGAAAATATGTGGGAATAAGGTGATACTTCTTCAAAATTCTACCAATAAGTTCAGCGATACCAGAAATATAAGGGATTGGAACCCTGCAGTCTATAGAAGACTCCTTAGGTGTTGGAACGTTGGAGTCAGTTATCTGCTGGATTTGATTAGGGTTTAATCATTTAATTCCATTATGTGCCCTAGAAGAATCCTTAGGTGTTGGAACGCCGGAGTCAGTTATCTGCTGGATTTGATTAGGGTTTAACCATTTAATTCCATTATGTGCCCTATTAACAGGTTCAGTGGTGTAATGGTTAGCATTCGGGACTCCGAATCCAGTGATCCGAGTTCAAATCTCAGTTGGACCTGCATGTTTAGAAAGAGGGCCATAAGTTCGAGCCTAGTGGCTGACTAGAGGAACTTTTTCTAAGCCTTTTTTCTGTGGAGTGAATTTGATAGACATAAGGTATATGCTTGATGGACTGCACTTAAATGGTTTTGAGTTAGGTGCTTGGAGAAAGTGTTCACTGAGAGTTTGGAAGTGCAAAACACCAAGAAACTAGAGATATTGAGGGGGAGGGGAGTAATCAAGCATGTTTATGAGTATGAGTGCAGGAATGATTATGAAGACCTGGGTGTAGTTTCCCAGGTTTCGAATCTGAATGGTCAGGTAATGACATTATGTAAGGGTAGCTGTGGGCCTAATGTGATGTTGCAATGCTTGGAGTATCAGAAATAAAGGAGAGGCATTTTTAGCATTGTGAGTTCAACTTGACCAAAAATTATTGGCAGCGAGGCCTGGTTTTCAGAGAATGATATAGTCGCAGGGATAGAATGTAATGGATATTATATTTTCAGAGAAGATAGAAGAAATCAAGCAGGAGGAGGAGGAGGGTCATTATTAATGATAGCTGAAGAACTCAGCCAACAAAAATAGAAGTTAAGGAAGATTGTAGATCTGATGGAAATGGTTCGGTTGAGGCTGTCTGGTGTGAGATAAAGCAAGTAGGATAAAATATATTGTTGGTTGCTGCTATAGACCTAGAGGTCCAGAAGAAAATGTGGACAACATGCATTAGCAGATTAGCACATTGATTGCAGGCTGAGCAGTTATCATGAGAGACTTCAAATATGGTGATATAGATTAGAAGGAGAAAAGGACACATAGCAAAATGGAAATGGAATTTATACAGTTACTAAGGGATAATTACCTGAAACAGCAAATTATGGAAAGGACCAGGGGTTTGAGAGTGTTGGATCTGGTAATAGCATCAGAAGATCTAGCTATAACTGCAGTAGCAACTCTTCCTCTGATCAGGGAAAATTACCATGCAGTTTTGTTCTGGGAGCTTGCTCATCATAGAAATTTCAGTCAAGAAAGGGTTTATGCAGAACTAAAAACCTGCTGGTTATGACAAACTTGACAACTTTGAGCAGTACCATTGCATAAGAAGCTACATGGAATGAATATCATTAGTGTAACGGAAGTGGTCAAGGAGTGTTTTGATCAAGGCAGAATCAGAGTGCATACCCAGAGTCAGGAGGATAACCCAAGTAGGAATTAAGTGGATGACTAGCAATATAAAGCGAGAGCTGTGAAAAAAGAAAGCATCATGGAAGGAATATAAACAACAAGGTGATCAGCATGCCCATGAGCAGTATAAAGCACAAGCAAGAAAGTTAACTAGTATGGTAAGGAAGGCTAAATCAGTTTTTAAGAGAAAATTAGCTAAGCAGGCCAAAGTAAATCTAAGAGCTTTTTCACTATATACCACGTAAAAGAAAGAATGGTTATGGAAAGATAACTTTACTCAATGTTGATAGTAGGAAAGTTACAGAAGCAGAAGAAATAGTTCAGTTACTAAGTGATCACTTTGCAAGGGTATATCATCCAGTTGGTAACTCATCATATAGTAAACTAATACTATTAGATAACAGAATGTTTGTAAAAATAGAAATAATATCAAAGCTGACTAACATATCCGACTCTTGTATTTGAATATTCTTGATTGCTTTCAAGAAAATGTGTGGAATTCTTGATGAATTATCTGGATTGTCCAATACGGGGAGTTAATTAAAATAAAAAAAAAAAATAGCAATTCTATAGGTGGCAGATTCAATATAATTCACGATGGGTCTTTCTGCACTCTACCTTCTTTATCAATTTTTGGGAGACCATATAAATGAGTCCTTTGAAAATGCATGTGTAATTTATCCAAAGTTTTTGATCCCAGCTAACAACTTCATCGAGGAGCTTATTTGATTGATGTCTAATTTCTTGATAGGTGGAGGTGTATCCTATAAATGGCAGTCTATCTTCCTCTCATAGTTGGCCTTATTCATTACCACTACAGCTTTTCCATTATCCACTTTCAAAATAGATATTTGGTTCTTTTTTCTTAATGAAAACAGTGCACAGATTTCAGTACTAGATAAATTACATAGAGGTAATTTGCTTCTAAAGAGTAAAGCAGCAACTTAAAAGTGTATTTTATTAGCATTTTCACTTGAAAGTACTGACAGGTTGCATTCAATATTATGTAAAAATATCAAGATACAGAATGGATTTAGTTACCACAACAAAATCTTGGCCTGTAGCCAACAAACTGGTCTCAGCATCAAACAACAGGCATCTAGAAATGTTCATAACCCATTTATTAGTAAGAGTATTGTCAGAAGTAAGTTTTTGCTTATGGTATAATGATTCAAATTTTTGCATCAGTTACTTGTGTGATCATTTATTATCTTAAAATATAATCGTGTAATTTATTGTTTATAGTTATGCCACAGGTACCTTTAAAGATTAGACTATGTCCTTCACATACTCTGTAACTATATCATCTGCTGTCAACCAAGTCTCACTGCATATAGTTTTGGCAAGGTTTCAGTCTTGTCATGGGATACAAATAACAAAATGATTTTTTGGTGCAGTATACAAAATTATTATTATATGGATATCTCCAAGAAGGAGTCCAAAACCTCATTGTGGAGACCCACACTAACCATAATTCTCTCAACACCTTTCTTTAAATTGATTAAATTGCATACTGTCCATTAAATTCATTAACACTCATAACACTCATGACTGCCTCTAGTATATCACTTTCAAGGCAAAAATCTGTTCGTCTCCACTCGTATGCAAATTCCAGGAGTGATTCCTTATTCTCTCTCTCTCTCTCTCACCATCTTCTTCATCATCATCATTTAATGAAAAAATTCCTCTGTATCAATGCTGTGAAATTCCTTTACTAACTTACATGTTTCTGCCTATCAGCCAAATTTTTAAATACACACACCTTCATTCTATTCTCACAAGGAGTATTCCTCAGACTTCTTACCTTTTTGGTCACTCATCTCTGGATTCTCCCCATAATTTTCTTATCTCCAAGAAACTAGAAGACCAAATCTGTGAACAGTAGTCTAGATGTAGCTATATTAGGGACTTTATAAAATAAGGATAATAATTTACATATCTCCACTTGTTAGTGTGTTCTTCAAAAATTCAAGCAATCCCTTGAGCTATCCTCCCACTTTTGTAATATTCCCTCTGAACCTCATCTCCTCCAGAAACATACCCAAATCCTTTGTGTTATCAGTTTCCTATAGTCCAGTTCCATCATTGTAGTATGCTACATGTAATCTTTTCATCTCCTCATTGTATAACCTTGCACTTTGCTTCCTGAAGTGATAACCATTTTCCTTTGAATACACTCTCAGTCTTTTAAATCATCCTGTCAATCTCTACAGGTGCTTTATTAGCTACTGCCCATCTCAGTTTTTACATCATTAGCAAACAACTGGATAATCCCCTTCAGACCATTTCCATACAATTTCAATAATTTTAACATTAATGATAATAATGGCTTTAAGTATAAAGTATAGACCAGGGGTGGCCAACAACGCGTCCTTTTGGAGCCAAAATAATTCCGGTAAGACTTAGAAGAGCTACAGCCTTTGACCGATACGATGGTACGGGAGTGAGTGAGTGTGGCATGGGTTGCAACAAGTTTGTAAGAACTGCTTTGACTAATTATACACCTAATTTTAAGGAGCTTATTAAGAAAATGGATATAAGGAAGACCTCTACTAGTAAATAAGTAACTGAAATTATTGTGTTTCGACTTTAAAATTATTCTAATTGTTCAAAGTAAACTTCATTTAACGTGTTTCGAATTAAACTTTTTTATTGCAGTAATTTTTATTAACCCTGTTTTTCTCTCTCTTCTCTCTTTTTTTTTTTTTTTTTTTAATTTTGTTCCTCTTTTTTGTTGCCTCCTCTTTTTGTTTATTTTTTCCTCGTAGATCGTGAAGAGTTCTCGTGATGCATGAATGCGAGCCACATGCCGCTCACAAGCCACGTTGTGGCCACCCCTGGTATAGAGTATACGCTAAAGTATAGAGTCCTGTCACACCACTATTCTCCTTCCTTCTCTTGGATTCTCTTTAGCCATATGCAGTCAATTCTCACTATAGAGAATTAATAGGGACTACAGGAATAGTTTATTATAGCACACTGAATTTGTTATGATGGTCTTTCCCATAGTGAGATTGATTGTAATATTCTTTGATTTCTATGTATCATCTCTTCTCATATCCTTATCACCAGCTTATATCCAAAATGCATGTGCCTCAGTTAGAATTTTTTTTCCCCTCTCTGAACATATCTATATTATTGAATGTATTTTGACAAAAGTGACTGAATCTTTATCAAAAATTTGAGATATTTTGGTTCAGATCAGACCACTTTTCATGTGTCAAAATTTGTTAGAACAATTTAAAATGATACATAATAATAACTGTACTTTACTCTGGGCGGGTGAAATTTGGTATTTAGGATTTGTGCCAAAATATTTTGTTTTCTTAGTTTTAGGTTGAATCAGGTCATTTTTAGGAACAAAGTGAATTGAAATCGTAATGAAATATATTATAAATGATAATAATCAGCTATCTATAGTACATGAGCCAAAAAATGGCCATAGATTCAGTTGCTGTGATAATGAACGATCATTATCACAACAATGATCGTGATCATTTCCATACCTGTGTAATCTTCCTTGCTTTGTCTTAATCCTTATTTCTTATAGGCTTTAAAATGTCAACTGCCTTAATTGTCAGCTGCTGCCATTTTGCTATATTCTACTATATTTTATTTTTGTTCACACTCTCCATAGTCTAACAAATTTATTTGTTTTTCGACTATGCCAGTTAGACTGTGTATTGAGTGCGAGGCTATAAGATTCTAAACAAGAATTCTTAATACATAGTTTGATCCATATTAGCATATTTATACAATTGAATCACATTTCATAGTTACACACAAATATCTCTAAATTAGTTCTAGTTCTCCTAGACTTCTGCTCTTAAAACCTAAATACAATTTAGTACATCTTACTAGTCATTCTTATGCAATTTGAATGTAAAGCACACCCTCAATGAGCTTAAATCACATATTAACTTATGCTGCCTCATACAGTACTTTTCTTACTCTTACAATATTAACTTACACAATCTTATCATAATTATTTTGCCATCACAATTGCCTACGAACAGAGATACGCTTGATGTGAATTGCTCGAAATTATTACATATCTAAGTACTTACAGTGAGTTGCAATCTTTACAAAAGATTGCAACTTCTGTATATGTTATTTCCTTCTGCAGGCTCGTTCTTGATCTCCCACCAAACTTCTTCTTTGTCTGAGTCATTGATAATTCTGTACCCTCTTAAACCCTTAATTCAGTGATGTACCAGCAACAGCTGCACAACGAGTGGTTCCTATACCGGCAAAGATTCCTTTTCCATGGTGGCAATGGGGCAGCTCTCTTCTAACAAGCTGTTCCTACAGTAGACAGCAAACATCTTGTGGTGGACTCAAGGAATGAACTGGACCTTCAGATGTAAGACACTTCTCTTTTGATGACTGACAGTGGACCTCAAGTGGCAGTGGACCCAAGTAAGAGAAGGCGGAGAAACTTAAGACGACCAATGCTTTTCTTTTAATGACCGACAGTGGACTTCATGTGGCGGCAGACCCAGGTAACAGAAGGTAAAACCCCAAGATGAAGTCCCTCTCGATGCTAGAGCTTATAAAGGCCCAGACTTCATTTTATATACATTTGTGCATCTCTCGAAACTTCTCTATATGGTCATGGATTGAACATCTGGACATGATGACGTCACACAATTTTTACATCTTTCGAAATTGCCATATATGAACATGCATTTACATCATTACATAGTGACATCATACCTCATGCATCACATTAGTTTAAAAAAGTTAAGTTTAAGTTATTGAGTTATTAAGTAATGCAAACAATAACATTTCTTTAGGTGTAATTTCCAAAAGAAAAAACTTGTAAAACGAACATGATAATTTTTTTTTTTTCATGTGATATTTTACACCTGTTTATTTATACTTCATGTATGTGTATTATGATGGATCCATTGTGCATGTCATTAACCAGGCCAACCTGGTTGGCCAAGTGGTTAGCGTATCTGCTGTCCAGCCAAAAGGCTGTGGGTTCGAATCCCACCTTGGGCATGGATGTTTGTGATTGTCTGTGAAAATAATAGTGGTGGTGGTGGTGGGCAGTAGATGATGTGGGTGTCTGTAGTTGGTGGATTGAGTGGTGGAGACGGAGAGTTGTAGAGTAGATGCTCTTCATATAATAATATATATAATATTATTGTCATGTAATAATAATAATAGTAATGATAATAATAATAATAGTAATAATAATGATGATAATAATAGTAATAATAATGATGATGATAATTAATAGCTTAAATTAGTGGTATCTTAGTAATATTCATTTAGCTTGCTATTTCTTCAGATGCAGCATCCAAATAAACATTCGTTGTGGAGTTTTTGCTTTACATTTGTTAAGATCCTTCAAAGAATATACATATATATAATCATGAATCATTAATCATTTTCTAACTCGTACTTTCATGAGGTGCTATAAACTGCTTTCAGGTGAGAAGAAAAAGTGAAGGGATATTTTGATAAAATATCCCTTCCCTTTGATACAATCTTTTTTTTTTTTTTAAATGATGGAACTGAATTCCTTCCAGTTTAGCATCATTATCATCATCATCGTCAAATTCCTGATATATTTACTCAAGGGGTGTACAGGATATGATAGTACCACATGAAAAATTACATCATTACTAACTTCCTATCTACAATTTTCCTCCAAATCAGCCTGTTACTTGTCAAGACTCCAACATTATCAGATCTTATATTTTTATATAAAAATAAAATCTGCTTATAAAATTCTCATAGAAAGGCTTAGATGTTGGTTAAACATGCTTATAAAATAATTTAAGGAATTTACAACGTACACAGGATGTAATTAAATTAAACTTTAATCTATATTTCCAATATTTTGGCAATGTCACGTTGCCATCTTCACAGGAACTTAAAATAAAGACACGTGCATGCAGGTACTACACACAGTAAATGAGGACGAAGCAGGAAACTATTGTTACTCCTAAAAGTCCTGATGGTGTCCCCTAGCAGGCTATGTAGGTATTCTTGGCAATTGGGCTGAAGGTCTTTGGGAGACTTACATCTTCTGATGTAAATCTCCCAAATTTGGGGCAGTCTCATGTAACCAAATTTGTTGAGGTTTGGACTGTTTCCTAGGGCTGAGGCTGATTCCATGAATAGCCTTTCAAATTTGAATTTAGTATGGTGTATTACTGTGGCTTTCTTCCACTGTATTCTGTGGCGTGTATCCAGAGTATGGCTTGCAAGACCAGAGTGGCTGTACTGGTGAAACTGGATGTAGTCCTTGTGTTCTGAAATTCTGATATTCGCTGTCCTGCCTGTTTGGCCAAAGTAGGACAACTTACAGCTGCGAGGGACCTGGTAAACACCAGGTAGGTCTAGGGGAAGTGGTTGGTCTTTAGTGGAGTGGATAAGGGATGCCAATTTTCTATATGGTCTGTAACAAGAGGTCAAGTCGTGTTTTTTTAGGATTTTGGTAATTTTTTCCGAGGTGCCTCGGATTTAGGTATGGTGATGGATTTAGAGTAATCCTTGTTGTGAGGGGGCGGGGGGTTGTGGTTTATTGGTTTCAATATTTTTTGGATTTTTTTTTTTTTGGGGGGGGGGGAATAGCCATTGGCTGAGAAAGTGTTGAGGATGTGGTTTAGTTCTGTGGTTAGGGCATTGTCATTTGAAACGGTAAGTTTAGCTCTGTTGTGTAATGTCTTAATAACTCCACATTGTTGTGAGGTAGGGATTGTTGGTGAATGTATCTGCCTGTATGGGTGGGTTTTCTATAAACTGAGAAAACCAAGGTTCCACCAGGCTGGCAGGTGCCTAGTGTGTGTAAGAAAGGAAGGCTGTTGTTTTTCTCTTTTTCCAGGATGAACTTGATTCTCGGGTGTTGGTTGTTTAAGTGTGTTAGGAAGGAGAGGAGTGTATCAGAGCCATGTGGCCAAATAGCGAATACATCATCTACATAGCAAAGCCAAATGGTTGGTTTTTGTGGGGCAGAGGTTAAGGCTTTCTCTTCAAAAGTCTCCATAAAAAAGTTGGCCAAGGGTGGGGAGAGTGGTGAACCCATGGCTGTCCCCTCTATTTGTTTGTAGAATTTTCCTTGCCAAACGAAATAACCTGAGTTCATTGTGAACTGAAATAGGGCTGAGATATTGGGAGGAAATGAAGACAACACAAAGACTTCTGGGAATGATGAGGAGGACACTGACGTGTAGAAGTAGGGAGATTCTTGTTCCATTGTATAAGGCTTTGATTAGGCCACACATGGACTATTGTGCCCAGATTTGGTCACCTGGTTTTCAGAAGGATGAAGAGATGTTGAAAAAAGGGCGCTAGTGGGTCAAGCGCTACGAACGTGTTTTGAAGAGCTCCTGATTCAGATAAGTTTTACTAGGAATAATTAAGTATATATGCGTAATTGTTTAAGTAAGAGCGGCTGTAAACGTTGTACGCTACCGATATTATTAGTGTGGGTTTTTTTTTCTTGCTTAAACTAAATACGAAAACGTTAATATTAGACCTAGTAACCTGCAGAGAAAAAAAAAAAAAAAAAAAAATGGCGGCGGCATTGTCATTCCAGGATTTTAATTTGGATTTCAGTCGGTTCGTTAAGTGTGAGGTCTGTTATATGTATTCCTTCGATTACATTAATGATTTGTGGATGTTTAGTGCGGATGGAAGAAGGGTGTGTGCGAAATGTGACCTGAACGAGGAATTGATGAATGCGAATATGAAGTTGATGACAGAAAGTGCTAGTACCGATTGTGTCGCGAGTGCACGTTTGAAAGAGAAGGATGGCGAGAAAGACAGGCGAAAAAATGTTAAAAAATCAGGAAAAAAGAAAAAGAGCGATTTGACAACCGTAACGGATGTTAAAAGGGACGAAAGTGAGGCGGAAAGAAACGAAATTGAGAGAACAAATGAAAGTAGAAATGGCGTGCAGAAATCACAAGTAAAAAAAATCGAAAGAATGAATAATAGCGAAAAAAGAATGACTGATGGCGAAAGTTGGACGCATGTTGGAACGAAAGTACTGAACCAAAGAAAGATGAATGACAGTAAAAGTGAGAAGAATGATAGCGAAAGTTGGACGTATGTTGGACCGAAAGTACGGAAACAAAGAAGGATGAATGAGAGGGAAAGTGAGAAGAGGGGGTCGAGAGTTAGAAAGTTAGAAAGATTTAATGATAGAGTGAATGTGTCGCTAGGTTCAGAAGGTGAATTGGATTGGATGAAGCAAGAAATGAAATGGATGCGGAATGAAATTAAGAGAATTCAGGTCAAAACTATTAAAATAAATCATGATGCCATGAAAGAGTTAACAAAAGATGAGCGAGTGGCGTTGTATGGCGACTCCATTATTAAAGGTGTGCTAGAGGATGAAATGCACAAGGTATGTTTTCCAGGCGGTAAAATGAGTAGAGTGATTGAGGCATTGAATATGAACCGGGAACGAGCAAAAGAGTTAATTGTATTAATTGGTACGAATGATTTGAGAGAGAACAAAGAGCATGTCAAAATGAATGTCAGGAGACTGCTTGGAAAGATAAAGGAGAATAGTGTGACAGGAAGGGTGGTCAGTGTGTTGCCTAGGTATGATTGTGGTGAAATGAGGCGGAGAGCAAGGATTATGAATGATATGCTGGCTGAAATGTGTGAGGAGATGGGAGTACAGTTTGTTAATGTGTGGATTGAGTTTGAGGGACGAAGTGAGCTGTATGGGAGCGATGGACTGCATTTGAGTGGTTATGGTGTGAGTCGCTTGGAGAGACTGCTGCTGGAAGGTAGAGAAGTGAATAGAGAGAATGAATCAGATCGAGATGGGAGTGATGTGGAAGAGCAGGAGAGTAAGACAGGAGAGATTGAAGGAGTGGAAATGAATGTGGAAGTGAGTGGTATGAGTATAGAAAATGAGAGAATGGGTGTGCAAGAGGAGCAGGGAAACGGGGAGGCTCAGGGTGGACAGGGATACACAGCGTGAGAAAGGTGGATGCTCCAAGAGGAGGTGAGAGAATGTGTAGGCAGGAAAGTAATGGGATGATCAGGGATCAAAAGGAAACAGATGGAATTGCAAAGGGTTCTAAATGAAGAAGCAGAAAGGGAAATGGCCCCAGTCCAGCATGGAGAGATCACATCGAGTGAGTGGTATCAGTGGAACTAGCTGTAGATCCAGAAATGAGTTGTTGTGTTTGTATACCAATGCTAGAAGTATAAGAAACAAGGCGGATGAAATGGTTGCACTAATTGCGTCTGTGCACCCAGAGATTGTCGGAATAAGTGAGACATGGTTAGATGAGGATGACATCCTGGCAGGAATAGAGATGGAAAGGTATGATGTGTTTCGTGAGGATAGAAGGGGTAAAAAGGGAGGGGGGAGTGCTATTGATGATAGAGAAAGAGTTATGTCCATACAAGGTAGAGATGCAAGAGGGAAATGGGGCCAGTGGTTTTGAGGCAGTATGGTGTGAGATAGAGGTGAATAGAATCAAATACTTGGTGGGATGTTGTTATAGACCTGGTAATGTGGATGGTGGTGATAGTGAAATGTATAGTCAAATAATCCAAGCAAATAAGAAAAGGGTGATCATTATGGGTGATTTTAATTATGGCAATATAGACTGGAATGAAGAGATAGCAACTGGAAGTAAAGAAAATGAGTTTCTTGAGTTTTTGACGGATAACTACTTCAGACAGTATGTAACAGAGGGCACAAGAGGATTAAGGGTCTTGGATTTGGTCATCTCATCGGAGGATGTAATTATCAATGAGGTATCAAATCATCCACCAATTGGTGAAAGTGACCATGAGGTGATTACTTGGGTGGTTGCCAGCAGTGCAAGGACCCCTGTGAAAAAATGGTATATGTGGAACTACAAGGGGGTGATTATGAAGAGCTCAGGAGACAGCTTGCAGGTGTAGCATGGAATGAGGAGTTAGCTGGAAAAGAGATCAATGCAGCTTGGGGGATTTTCAAAAAATATTTAGTGGATGCAATGTCTAAATGTATACCACGGGTGAGAAGGTTAAATAAGTTAGGTGTGAGATGGATGAATAAAGAGATTAAGCATGCAATACAGAGAAAAAGGGCATTGTGGAGGCAGCATAAGAGAAGTGGAAGTAACCAATTTCATGAGTTCTACAAAGACCAGGCAAGGAGAGTGACTTGGTTGGTGAGAGTAGCTAAAGAGAGGTATGAACAGCAGTTAGCTAATGAAGCTAAAAAGAATCCTAGGGAGTTCTTTCGATATGTAGCCAGCAAAAGAAAGAATGATTATGGAAGGATGACATTGATTGGAGGAAATGGTATAAAGACAGCTGTTGCAGAATGTGTGGTGGAGATACTTAATGAGCAGTTCATAAAGATCTTTCAATCTTGTGAATGTGATTTTATGGAGAGATTGAGAGCAATTGATGATGGGGAGGAGAGACTGACTGTAAGTGAGCAAGAGGTGTTTGGGGAGTTGAGTAAACTAGATGTAAATAAGGCTGTGGGACTTGATAATATATCACCGCGTATTCTGAAGGAATGTGCCAGAGAGTTGACACCTGCCTTGACATATTTTTTTAATACGAGTCTTGCACTTGGTCAAGTCCCTAAAGAGTGGAAGGAGGGCAAGATTGTGCCACTTCATAAAGGAGGTGATCGAACTCAAGCATCAAACTATAGGCCTATCTGTGTGTCAGGTGTTGTGATTAAGTTGTTGGAGAAGCTTGTGAGAACTAGGATCCAGAGTTGGGTTGACAACAATGGTATAATCTTTGATGGACAGCATGGATTTGCTAAAGGGAGGTCTTGTTTTAGTAATCTACTTACTTATTACAATAAAGTGACTGCTTCCTTGGACAGAGGAGAAGGATACACAGTAATATACTTGGATTTTGCAAAAGCTTTTGATAGAGTACCTCATGATAAGTTGACAGTCAAGCTAGAGCAGATGGGGTTGGATATTAGATTAGTGCATTGGATTGGAGACTGGCAATCTGATAGGTATCAACAAGTTGTGTATGGGGGAGCAATATCCAGGAAAGGGAAAGTCACTAGTGGAGTGCCTCAGGGATCTGTTTTAGGGCCATTACTATTTAACTTGTATATTAATGATATTGGCGAAGATTTGGATGGAGATATTCAGTTGTTTGCAGATGATGCAAAGTTGGGACGAACCATAAAGAGTAGTGAAGATGTTGTGGCCTTGCAAGAAGACTTGAATAAATTGAGTGATTGGGCAAGCAAATGGGGATGTGAGTTCAATGTTGCAAAATGTAAGGTTTTAAAATTTGGAAAACAAAGATGGGATGCAGAATTTATGCTTGGTGAGAATATATTGTTGGAAGTAGACGAAATAAGAGATCTGGGAGTGATAGTGGATAAGGATCTAAAATTTAGGGGACACATCGCCAAAATTGTGAAGACAACACAAAGACTTCTGGGAATGATGAGGAGGACACTGACGTGTAGAAGTAGGGAGATTCTTGTTCCATTGTATAAGGCTTTGATTAAGCCACACATGGACTATTGTGCCCAGATTTGGTCACCTGGTTTTCAGAAGGATGAAGAGATGTTGGAAAGGGTCCAAAGGCGACTGACTAAGGTAGTTTCTGACCTCTGGAATGTTGAGTATGAGGAAAGATTGAGAAGATGTAATTTGCAGAGTCTGGTGGCGAGAGAAGGAAGAGGGGAGATATGATAGAGACCTACAAGTTGGTAAGGGGTTGTTATAGGATCAATGGTGGAGAAGTTCTACAGCGAATAGTGGGAGATCAGGGGAAAACCAGAGGTCATCCCTGGAAACTGTATAAAGAGGGTGTGAGTAGGGGAGTGAGAGGCAGGTTTTTTTCGTGCAGAGTTGTGAATGATTGGAATGCCTTGCCTGAGAGTGTGGTGTCTGCAAGGAGTTTGAATGTGTTTAAGACCCGGTATGATGAGATGTGTGTGAGATAAAAGGACCTCCTAGATGAGTCTTTGACTCCATGAGGTCTTGTATAATAATAATAATAATAATGTAGTTTGGTTTAGCTCTAAGGTTTCTTGGAGTGGGACATTTGTGAATAAGGAGGAGACATCAAAACTGACCATTATGTCAGTATGTTGGAGTGTAAGGTTTTCTATTCTGGCTTTGAAGTGGGCTAAGTTTTTATGTGTGATGGTGTGTTGCCAGTATAGTGTGTGAGCACTTTGGCCAAATGTTTAGCTGATTTGTATGTGGGGGAATCAATGCCATCCACTATGGGACATAATGGCACATTTTCTTTATGTATTTTTGGGAGTCCATATATATGGGGGGGGGGAATGGTGTTAAACGATTTTAATTTGTTAGTTCTACAGGCCAAGAAGGACTTCTTAAGGAAGCTTCTTAAGGAGCCTGTGGAGTTTTCTAATTTGTGAGTTGGTGGGATTGTACTCAATAGGGAGGTAAGTAGCTCGATCTAATAGTAGAGCATTAAGCTTACCTGTGTAATCCTTTTGGTTAAGTACTACTGTGGCATTACCTTTATCCGCTTTGGTGATTACTATTTCTTTGTTTTTCTTCAATTCCTGCAGAGATTTATATTCCTTATTGGATATGTTGGTTTTTTGGTGGTCTTGCTTTGGTGAGAACACAAGCTACATACAGTCTAATATCGTTAGCGATGTGGTTTGGAAGATGGTGGATCCCGCATTCAATTTGGATCATTATATCCTCGGTGGGTAATTTTCTGGGAGCAATGGCGAAGTTGTGGCCCGTGAGAGAGCATTGACTGCTTCAGTCTTCAAATTAACTGAAGAAAGGTTGACTACAGTGTCAGTAGGAAGTTTTGGTTATAAATTTATATTATATATTTATAAATAAAAATGATAAATTTTATAAATTTATATAATATTTTATAAATTTTTATAAATTTATTATTTGCTTTTTGCTTCACAGAAAGGATCACTACATAGAATTTTTAATTGGTGTAGTTTTTGATTTGGTTTATATTTACTTCACAGGTGGATGATAGATTATCTCCAACTCCTGAAACCAAAATACAATCATTATATGGCCCACTTCATGAGATGGCAAAATTTAGGGTTTTAGGAATTGTAGGCAAAGTAATGCTTGTATTAGATACTGATACCAGTGCAACATTTGTTATAAAGGTATTCTTTCTTTCTTTTATTATTATTTTTATATCATTTAAATTTAAAAATTTTCTACATACAGTATATTGAAAATACAAATTTTACTTTATTTGTTAATTAATTTTGAATTGATTTTCAATTTATTTTCATTAAATATGATTGTTTTGTGATTACTTTTATTAAATCATAAAAATTACACATCAGCTTTAAGATGGCAATACCACTATTAATACAAAGTTAATTGCTAGGCATTAGTAGAAAAGTAGTCTTCTGAAACCTATTGCTAAGTATATCTCTAATATACTTCATACAGAAATGATATTCATCAGAATGCTATTATGTATCCTACTAAATTTATTTTAAAGAAAACAGTAGACTTTTAAAAGACATTACACATGTCCAGCAACTGTTCCAAACTTGGCAAAAATGGCTGCTGAAATATGAGCTCTAAAAAGCTTGGTGTTATTTTCTTTTCTAAACATTACTTCTTCTCCTCTCAACTCCTAACACTCTATAAGTCTCAGATCTGTCTAACTTTGGAGTGCTATTCTCACATTTGGGCTAGAGCACCTGAGACCTCTCTAAGAATTCTTGATGATATTCAGAAGAGGACAATCTAATTAATAGATGACCCTTCCCTTACAGACTCCCTTTAGTCTTTATCATAAGCACTCTGTTTCAGCATGTGCCTGTTCTATAGGTACTTTCATGAGTATTGCTCCTTTGAATTAGCTTCTACAATTTCTCCACTTCTAACCATAGAAGAGCTAGAACAGCCACTGACCAACACCCATACACTGTCTACCTTCAAACACACCAAACTAACTTCTCATAAGCATTCTCTATTCTTTGGAACAATCTCTCCCAAAAAATATAAACATATCAACAGGCTTCATTTTCTCTGTAATCACTTGCCCACACATTTTGCAACAAGGGTTGAAGTGTTATAGCTTGTGACCTTTCAAGTGTGGGGTCACAAGAAAAAAAAACTGGAATTCATTCTTTATGCAGTTATATACTAAGAAGATGATGAAACAAATAGGACAGTCTTGATTCTGTGTTTGATATTATGGATGGATCAGTGTACTGAACTTACTCCACTTGACAACCAGTTTGTTCAGGTGCTGTTTCATGGTTTTGTCCAAATATCCCATTTAACATTCAGTAGCATTTTTGCTTTAAAAGTGTGTGCCTGCTACTATATTGTGCATATTGCCTTATTTCATGAGTATGACATGCTGGAGCAAATAACTTTGCATACTGCCCATTTACTATCATGATATGTTATTATTATTATTATTATGCGTGCGTGCATGTGTGTGCGCACGAATTTCTCAATTATAGATTTCGTAGCTTCCCAACACAACAAAAAACCAATAAATAATAACCAACTGGTGTCATCCTCAGATAAGCTTACATATAAGCTTCAAGGATGAAAGCAGAGAAATTAGTTCTCATCCAAGATGTATCATATGTAACCAAATGCATGTAATGTATGTGTCACATGTAAAGCAATGTATGTAATGTATGTATTATATGTAAACAAATGTATGTAATGTAAGTATCATATGTAAAAAAATGTAAGTAATGTATCATATGTAATCAAATGTATGTAATGTATGTAATAACTGTAACAAAAGTATGCAATATATATGAGTGATTATATCCATTGATATTGTATATATAGAGTGTAAAATTGCAAAGAAACATCTGTAATAATTATCATTATGAATATTATGAATATACGTTGTAAACTGTTATTGTTATTATTATTATTTAAAAAAAACTTTATGTACGAGAAAGTGTTTGTTATGCATAATTGTGTTCATATAATGTATGTAATTTATCTGAGAAATAATAAAATGTTAAAAAAAAAAAAATTATTATTCAGGTCTCCATGGACTCAAAAGCCTCATCATGGGAGGTCCCTCCTAAGAAACAAAGTATCATACCATTCCTTAAACTCAATGACCATTCTCGCCCTCACCACTCTATCAGGCAATGCATTCCATGGTTCAACCATCCTCCATGCAAAGAAACCACTCCTCACCCCTCTTGCTCACAGTTTCCTTTCGTAACCTCCAGAGATGGCCCCTTGTCATCACTCCTTCCTGCTATTCAACCAAGCAAAAGAACTCCCCAGTGTCAACCCTGTTACCTCTCAATAGTTTAAAAGTCTCAATCATATCACCTCTCCTTCTTCTATCCACCAAACTCTGTAGCCACATTCCCTCAGCCGATCCTCATAACTAACATTGTAGTCCTGAAACCATCTTTGTTATCCACCTTTGTACCCTTTCCACAGTTAATTAATCCCCTTCAAATCCTGAGGACCAAATCTGAGCACAGTAGTCTAAGTGTGGTCTAAACAGGGTCTTATACAATGGAATGATAACTCTTTTATCTCTGCAGGTCAGCTCCTTCTCATAATAGCAACAATCCTCTGTGTTACCTTCACCACCTTTGCAATATGTCCCCCAAATTTCAGATTTCTATCAATCATCAATCCCAGATCTCTTGTCTCTCCTACTTCCTTCAATATAGTTCCTCCAATAGAGTATGCAGCGTCTCATCGATGTATCCCAAACCTCAAGACCATACATTTTTCTGCATTAAACCGATACCCCCATTCATTTACCTGTTTGTCTAGCTTACCACATCTGCACTATTACCAATAACCCTTCCCAGCTTCATATCATCCACAAACAACTGAATATTCCCCTGCAATCCACTGACAATATCATTAATATAAAGGTTAAACAATATAGGTCCCAGTACGGAGCCCTGTGGGACCCCTCTGCCTCCTTGAAACTGTCCCACCATACACAACTCTCTGATACCTATTGGACAGCCAATCCTGAATCCAGTTGACCAACCTGACATCCACTGACATGCACTGCAACTTAAACATCAGCCCATCATGCAGCACCCCTACAAACCTTCGCTGAATGTTGTATTCTAAAGTTCAGAAAAGAAAATGAAATGATAAAAAAAAAGTGCAACAAATTGAAATGCAGTATTTTTTCTAGTGATTGAATAATATGTTAGCTTATTTTGTAGTAATCGCTCGTCTACCTGCCTAATATAAGAATAGCATTTCTCATATAACTTAAATGGGATTTTGAGGCTTATTATATCACCACAAAGGAATTGTTTTGTGTGTATTTTGACAATAGAAGTTGATATGTAAAATAACAAAGAGGTGTTTATTCATCATAGTCAGAAAGCATATTTCTTGCACACCTATAATTAAATTATAATCATGTTATATTTTGCTTCTTTAGAAAACAAATAATTTTGAAGAATGCATTATGATGTAATGCTTTGAGATAGCTGTTTGTTCAACTGTTTTGCTCTGTGTAATTTCAGTTGCTAGGTTCTGTTTTAAGTCACTTTTGACCTCCATATTCTAGAAAGTCATTAATCCAAGTGTGAAGCATAATTTGCAGATATTGTTGCATGGCCTGTTTCCAGTATAAGTTTGTGATGTGATGTGAGGGTGGAACTTACTGCAAGCTATTTTAGCAGTACTCTAATGAACGAAATGTGTGGAAGTTTTATAGATATTGCTTGATGATAAACATTCTTCTATGCATCAAGAAAAATTCATTCTTTGTGGCACTGAGCTCTTGAAATCATTATTTCAAGAGCTCAGTGCTTAGTGTGAACCACTAATTCACATCACTTTGTTCCTGTTTGTGTTATGTTTAGAAATATAAATGCATTATTGGGTGATGACATAAGGAAGTTATTAGCACAGTTTGCAAAATTTACTGCCCACTTATTATGCTATCTTTCATTGCTTAGTATAGTCGAGTTAGACTATACCAAGACTTGAGATTAGACTATATTATTACCTATATAGACTAGACTATGAAGTTAGACAATATTGCTAGACTTTGTAAAGGCATTTGACAGGATTACACATAGAACTCTGTTGCATAAATTAGAGCAAATTGGGGATTGATATAAATCTGGTAATTTGGATTAGAGGATGGCTGATGGACAGATATCGAAGAGTGGTTTATGGAGGAATTGAATTCAGGAGAGGTCAGGTGACCAGTGGTGTGAACCACAGGGCTCAGTACTTGGTCCTCTCATTTAATTTGTACATCAGTGATATAGGAAATGATTTGGCAGGAAATATTTACTTGTTTGCTGATGATGCTAAACTGGGAAGAGCAATTGTAAATGAAGGTGATGCAGAGATACTGCAGGAAGACTTAAATCAACTAGCAGTATGGGTAAAGATCAATAGCTACCAATTTAATAGATCCAAATGTAAGGTGATGCACTTTAGGAAGAAGAGATCATGAGCTGTGTACTATATTTATGGAACTGAACAGTAGGTAATTGATGAGGCCAAGGACTGGGGGGGGGTGATTGTGAACAAGGAATTGAAGTTTAGAGGGCATATTGTAAAGGTAGCAAAAACTGCGCATCAAATTATATGGTTATTGGAGAACACAATAACGTGTAGGGTTAGAGAAGGAAAACAACTGGACTATTGTGTGCAGATCTGGACTTCTTCATTCCCAGATTCTGTGGGGGATGAAGAAATGGTGGAGAGGATCAAGAGGAGAGTGACAAAGATTGTTGTCGAGGATGATTTGTTCCCTATGAGAATTGATTGACAGTTTGTGGGCTTCAAAAACTAGCTGATCGATGAAAAAGAGAAGACATGATAGAAGCATACGAGGTGTGGATATTAAATAACGAAACTGGTTGCAAAAATGTGATTTATTATTATCATCAACCTTTCTTTTAGTGTTACACGGTGATCAGCATTCATTTTTGAAATTATGGATTCTACAACTGCGTTAAAATAACTCTTTTTATTATCCCGACGTTTCGATCTTCATGTCAAGATCATCATCTGGAGCATACATAAATATACAAGACAAGCTGCGTTACATTTCAAACCATAAGCTGGAGAAACAATGATTTGATCATATGCTACTCACTGGCATGACCTCCAGTGAAAAAAAAAATATAAAATAAAATAAAATTACATCAAGCTAGATTTCATTTATGATTACATGAATAAACATTCTTGCTTACAGATGGTTTTCTTTCCAGTAACAGTGATGTCCTATTTCTATTATTACAATTGTTATTTTTGATTAAAAAAAAAAAAAAATATTTATAAATTACAACATGAATAAACATTCTTTCTTATAGATTTTTTCTTAAACAGTGATGTCCTATTTTTTAGTATATTAATACTAGAATCAATACTAAAAAATAGGACATCGCTGTTAAAGAAAAAATCTATAAGAATGAATGTTTATTCATGTTGTAATTTATAAATTTTTTTTTTTTTAATCAAAAATAACAATTGTAATAATAGAAATAGGACATCACTGTTACTAGAATGAAAACCATCTGTAAGCAAGAATGTTTATTCATGTAATCATAAATGAAATCTAGCTTGATGTAATTTTTTTTTTTTTTTCACTAGAGGTCATGCTAGTGAGTAGCATGTGATCAAATAATTGTTTCTCTAGCTTACGGTTTGAAATGTAACGCAGCTTGTCTTGTATATTTATGTATGCTCCAGATGATGATCTTGATATGAAGATCGAAACATCGGGATAATAAAAAGAGTTATTTTAACACGGTTGTAGAATCCATAATTTCAAAAATGAGTGATTTATTATTACAATTGTACAACTTAATTGTTATCCTCTTCAACATGCTTCCCTCCTCTATCTATACACCATTGCATATGAATTTTCCATTGTTGGAAGCAGTGCTGCAAGTCATCAGGTGTTATCTGCTTCAGTAGCGCTCCCGATTTCATATGCAATGGTGTATAGATAGAGGAGGGTATTTCAGCGGATTTCAACTTTGGAAAAAGATACCTTTTTCCAAAGTTGAAATCCGCACTAACTGAAAATGGGTATCCTTCAGTGCGGATTTCAACTTTGGAAAAAGGTAAAAGTTGCATGGAGCTAAGTCCAGCATTGTTCTTCCACAGATCAGGTCTCTTCTTCCTCACTCGTTCTCTGAGCTTGGCCAGAACCTCAAGGTAATAATGTTGGTTAATTGTCTGACCCTCTGATACTCATTCAACCATTACCACGCCACTGATATATTAAAAAAAAAAAAAAAAAAAAAAAAAAAAAAAAAAAAAAAAACGATCTGCACTGCCTTCAGTTTTGACTTGCTCATTCTTGCTTTTTTCACTCTTGGTGACATGGGAGTTTTCCAGTGCATCGATTGTCTCTTTGTTTCTGTTTCTGGACTTCGCTCCATATGACTTTTATCTTTTTCCAAAGTTGAAATCCGCATTGAAGGGCACCCATTTTCAGTCAGTGGATGAGGTAAAGGAGGAAACAGCAGTGCTACTGAAGCAAATAACCTGATGACTTGCAGCACTGCTTCCAACAATGGAAAATTGTATGCAACAGTGTACAGATAGAGGAGGGGGGGAGTATGTTGAAGGGGATAACAATTAAGTTCTACAATTGTAATAATAAACCACATTTTTGCAACCAGTCTCGTTATTTTAATAGCCACACCTCATATAAGTTATTAAAGGGATTTTATAGGATTGAAACTGAAGACTTTTTTAGTACCTGGCAGGAGGAAAGAGAACAAGCAGTCACCAATAGAAATTGTGTAAGAGTGTGGTTAGCAAGGATGTTTAGGACTAGATTTTTTGCTTGCAGGATGAATTGGATTGCCAGAGATGTGAGTTCTTCATCAGTGAATGATTTTAAGGAGAGAGAGAGAGAGAGATGTGATAGGTATTGTGTGATTAATGGCTAGTGAGAATAAGGGATCTCCCGAAATGAGTCTTCTAACTCCATGGAGATACCTATATAATAATAATAATAATAATAATAATTATTATTATTATTATTATTATTATTGCATGACACCTTCAAGGAGTCCAAATACTCATTGAGGGAGGGCACCTACTCTACAACTGTCTGACTCCACCACTCCATCCACCAACTACAGCGAGCTGCATCAGCTACACCAGCACCATCTACTCCCCACCACCACCACTGGTATTTTCACAGACAAACACAAACATCCATGCCCATGGCGAGATTCAAATCCGCAGCCTTTTGACTGGACAGCAGATATGCTAATTGCTCAACCAACGAGGCCGGCATTATTATTATTGTACAGGCACATCCATGGAGTCTGAAGACTCGTCGCAGGAGACCCAAACTATACACAAAATCTGTCATACCTCTCCTTGAACCCATTACCAGATAAGGCACTCACAACTGACTCTAGCAACCCATTCCACTCATTCACAACTCTGCAAACAAAAAATCTAGTCCTCACATCTCTGCTAACCACACCTTTATTCAACTTCCAGGGATAACCCCTTCTTGCCCTTCTAGCCAGTGCTGAAACATTTCCCCTGCATCAATCCTATGAAACCCTTTAAGCAACTTAAATGTTTCTATCATATCCCCTCTTTTTTTTTCTCTCAACCAACTTCTGCAATTTACAGACCACTCGCCTCTGAATCTTCTACACCACTTCATCATCTCCAAGAAACTCAGGAGACCAGACTTGAGCACAGTAATCCAGATGTGGATGTATCGAGGAATAACAACTTCCTTATCTCTACTTGTTATTGTGTTCTTTAGTAGTCAAGTAATCTTATGAGCTACCTTAGCAACCTTAGCAATATATCCTCTAAACTGTAACCCTGTGTCTGCCACCACCACCACCCTGAAATCTCTAGGTTCATCTATTCCCTGGAAAACAGTGCCATCAATGTTATACACAGCTTGTAATCTTTTATCCCAAAATGAATAAGTTTACATTTCTTCACATTAAACTGATACCCATATTTTTTGCCCATACTGACAGCCTATTTAACATGTTCACTGCCACGCTACTCGGGCATAGTTTGTTACCGTACACCAAGCAATTGCACTTCTTCAAGGTCAGTATGGGTAATCTCGTTGCCAATGGTAATTGACATACGAGTATATTCGTAGTTGGCTTGTGAGGCTCATATACCATCTACAAGTATACACACTTTCGCTGCTAGCTCTGCACGCCAAGCAGTTTCATTTCTTCAAGGTCAGTACGGGTAATCTCGTTACCGGCGGTAAGCGTCATACGAGTATATTCGTAGTTGGCTTGTGATGCTCGTATACCAACTACGAGTATACTCGTAGTTGGCAGCGAACGTGTTAAATCATCCTTCAAGCTCTCCACATTGCCTTGATTAACTATTATTCTACTTAATTTTGCATCATCAGCAAACAGCTAAGTATTTCCTTTCAGGTTATTTCCTATATCATAAAATCTAGTCACCTGTTTTTTCCCCAAAGTGTAATTGACATACGAGTATATTCGTATGTCAATATACTCGTATGTCAATTTTTGATATCTGTTTAGCAATCATCCTCTTATCCAGTGGCGAATTCTCCATGCTTGCTATGCTTGCTGCACAAGCTCATTAATTGAGAAAGAAGTAATATTTATTTGTTAATAAATGCATGCATTTATAAGCTTTCCATTTAGGCTTTTATTTTTGTAGACAGAAGACGTTTTAAGCTTGTGAGGCAATAATTGAGCTTTGCATTGTGTATTGAAGGCCAATGCTAGTCAAGCTACCTTGGCTTGCTCGGTTGTGGGAGCATCCAGGTCCTCGCTTCAGCACTGTGATTTCATGCGCTCACATAGCCATTTCCACTTTCTCCACATCATCTCACCCTGTTGCTTAAACATGGGCCATACGCAATCAAAGTAGCTCTAGCCAGTGAGCTTCAGCCAGCCTTTACAAGTGTGTGTGTTGCTTTGGAAAATTAAGTTACAACCAACTTTTTATGACGATGTTATTGACCAGTTCATAAAGAAGAACTGTAGGGTAGAATTTGTATTCAAGTAGCTAAATTGAAAAAGATAGAATATCATTTGTAAAATAAATGTTGTATTTGTATGATTAAATGTAAATAAATTTCTAAATACAGGTAACACTCGTATAATGCGGTACTTATACAACGCGGTTTCAATATAACACTGTCTAAAATTGTAGTAACCCTTGTTGAACGCGGTACTTATACAACACGATTCCGATAAAAACACGGTCTACAAATTGTTGTAAGCCTTTATCTTTTCCTATGTTTTTCACCGCGCGACTTAAAAATCAAATTTTATCTTCGTTAAATTTGTGTCTGCCTGTATCCTGCATGTAATTATAAGTAGTGAATTTATATTAGGGGAAATACCCTTTAGCACGCATGTACCTCAATTGTTTACTGTATAAAACATTCATTGTTGAAATTGACCGCGTTTCTGCCAGGAAAGTTCATTTAAAAATCATAAGTGTGTTCTTCTCAAGCTGAGCACTTTATTTTCTGGTGAGTTACATACAATATGTAATGCTTGCTTTTTTCTGTAAAAAATTGTTTTTATAGTAATGGCCATGAACTGCAATGAAAGAGAAAAACCAACATTGAAAACAAAATTAATTTCTCTCGAAGAAAAATATTGAACATCTTGGATCAGTTGAAAAATGGAGAAAAAACATGAGTTTTTGTAGGGACTTTGAATTTAAATGAATCAACAATTCGAACAATCATACAGAATGAACATAAAATCCGAGAAAGTGTTTATTGCAGGATCAACGATAAGTGCAAAGCACGTTGCTCGTATACACGATATTCTAATGGAAAAATGGAGAAATTTCTAATGATTTCAATAGAAGATTGCATCTCAAAAGAAAATTTCTATGGATGGAAATCTTATTAAACAAAAAACTCTCAGAGTTTTTAAGCATTTATAGTTCAGACCAGGTGTTCAATGTGGATGAATCCGGGTTATATTGGAAAAAAGTGCAAAAACGCATCTATATTTCGAAAAATGAAAGATCAGCTCCTGGATTAAGTTTCCAAAGATAGAATTACTCTACTGTTTTGTAGTAATGCATCAGGTGATTACATGACAAAACCAGTGTTATTAAGCAATCCTCAAATCCTCGTGCTATGAAAGATTAAAATATGCACTATTTTATTTTGCCTAAAACATTTATGCATTACGTGCAATGAAGATTGAGTATAATTTGTAATTTTTTTACTTTTATACTGTGTATTTGTTTCGTAGTTTATATGTTTTCTTAACTTATATGAATTACCTGAATTAAATAAAAATATTTTTTTTGTTGGATATGTCATTGTTGTTTATATAATTTTTAAAAAAAAATCGATTTTGGAACATAACCCTACTTTTTCTGTGTGATCTGAGATTCACATAACGCGATTTATATAATGCAGGATTTCTGCAGAACCTAACATCTGCATTATACAAGGGTTACCTGTACATAATTTTAAATGATCAGTAATTCATTATTCCGCTAATCAGACTTCAGTCACACCTCTCATTCCCTGAATGATAACAAGAGCAAGCATGAATTTCAAGACCAGCATTCGCCCTGACTCTTATCCACTTAACCAATGTCATATCCGTCCACATTTGTTCTAATTTGCATAGCAGAGGTTCATGTGGTATTCTCTCAAATTCCTTTGCAAAATCTAGCAAAACATTGTGTAACCATTTCCTTTATCCAGTTGAGCAGTCACTCTATTCTTTCTTTCTCTCCCATAGTCTTAAATGGACCATCGGGTCACTCGAGGCTGGTAGGTGATATTCTTTGTTAGCCTCCTCCAATCATGTCAGTCTCTTGTTCTTGATGTCAGTTGAGAAAGGGAGGAATTTGTCCATTTTAATCGAGGTCAGCCCGAATCCTTGATCCCAGAATGATTCCTTCTAGTGCTTGCTTTGGAATGCCATTAGCTGTCTCCACATGTCCGAACCATTTCATCTGTCTTCTTCTGATGACTGTCAGAATATTTTCCCTTTTTCTCCCATCTATTGAATCAATCAGTTTTCGGACATTTTCATTGGTTTCGTGAGCGGTATAGGGAATTCTCAAAAGTCTTCTGTAAGTTTTCATTTCAAAAGACAGGAGTCTCCTTTCATCTTCCCTCAATAAAGTCCAAGCTTCACAACCATACAAGAGGACAGAATTCACCAAGGTGTCAATTAGTCTTAGTCTGGTTATGATTGCTATTCTGTTTATCTCCCCACAATGGGTTTGACTTCTGTAGGGCCACAGTTGCCTTAGCAATTCTATATTTAATGTCGGTTTTTGAGTGGCCATCTTGACTCAACATGCTTCCTAGATAAGTGAACTTGTTTACATTCTCAATTTGTTTATTGCCAATTTGTATCTTTAAGAGTTCAATGTCTGATTTTGAGGTTATCATTGTTTTTGTTTTTTATAGGTTTATGTATAATTCATGTTTTTTTTTTAATGTTCCAAAAACGCAGCTGGTTATCTCTTGTAATTCTTCTTCACTTTCTGCCAGAAGATCGTGCAAAATGTAAGTTATTTATTCTTAGTCTCCAACTACCATTCCAGTGTCATATTCATGAAGAGCTTCATCTATGACATATTCCAGAAAACAACTAAAAAGAAGAGGGGACAAGATCTTTATTACCCCCCCCCCATTCTGCCCGGAAGAGTTCACTGCTGTAATTTTTAATTTCAATTCTCATATCAGATGAGGAATAAAGAGATTTAATAGTCCTAATGATTTTGTTTTCAATGCCATATTGATTAAAAAGCTTGAATAGGGTTACCATACGTCAGCATTTATGCAGACATGTCCACATTTTGATAATGAAAATATCTGTCCGTATACATTTTCAAAAAACCCCCGTTTTGTCCACATTTCTGTGGGAGCATTTTAGATTTTTGCCCCAGGCGTTTCTCCTGTGTTGATAACATTGCAGAAACAAGAATGCAGAAGTTTGGTTATATTATAGAACAATTGAATGAATAATCGAATCGAATTGCACTTTTAGATATCTGCACTAATTTTTTTTTCAACTTTACGCTCTTTCTCGCTGGCACTGCTCTCACGTTAATGGCGTTACTGCATGCTTAGTGCTATGATAGTGGTGGTGTTTGACATGGAAATCAAGACACATCCTTAGTTTTGTTCGTTCTTAATTAGTATTAACGACCTTACCAAGTAAGTAAGATATTAAATTATCAAGTTATATTAGAATTAAAATATATACCACATTTTAGGTTATGACATAACTTTTATGTAGGCCTACCTAAACATTATGATATAATTTTATATCATCTTACTTATATTTATTTCAGATTATCTGGAGGATGTCTAAAGCTAAAAGAAAGTGCTCCTTCAATGATAATCATAGGGAAAAATTTCCATGTTTTAGCCTTGGACGTGAGTAATGGGAAGCTGAATGTATTGTATGCAGTCCTGGTACTTATGTTTCGGGTGCACAGCATGGGATAAGAGACTTGGAACTACATGCAAAAACAGAAAAGCGTTTAAAGTGTGTTAGGGGACAGAGTTCAACAGGAAAATTAAGTGATTATTTTATCAAGCCAAATTCAGAATTGGAAGACAGCATAAGTTCTGCTGAAGGGGCCCTTGCATATCATACTGTTGTTCATCACAACAGTTACAATTCCATGGACTGTGCTCCTGGATTGTTGAAACAAATTTTCAATGATTCAAAAATTGCAGCCAAAGTGTTGAGTGGTCGCAGTAGATGTTTGTGTCTGGAATGAGTTGGTCAGGCAATGGGGTGTCAGCATTTTGGCATTTTAGAATATGGTAACCCTATTTTTGACAGTTTAAAAAGTTGTGACAGATTATTTTGTTATGTTCTATGTATTTTTCACCTAGTATGTATATTGTAAAAATATGGTCCATTGTACTTCTGGACTTCCAGAAACCTGCTTTTTCATCTGATAGTCTGCTTTCTGTTTTCTTTTCGATTCTTGACAATAATATTTTTAACAGGATTTTGCTTGGATGACTAATAAGGCTTATTGTTCTATAGTTGCTACATTTATTACTGTTTCCTTTTTAGGAATAGGTACAAGGACAGAAGTCTGCCAATCCGAAGGCCAAGTCTCTGTGTTCCATATGTATTGGGATAAATTTAGCAAGGTGTCTATGATGATGTCACCTCCTTTGCATATCAATTCCATTATAACACCATCAATTCTCGGTGATTTTCCTATTTTTGAGGAGCTAACTGCTGCAATGACTTCTTTTTTTAATATCGGGTAATCTCCTTCCTCCGAACCTCCTGGCAAAATTCCATCCAAAATATCATCAGTCAGTTCAGGGTCCTTTTGAAAAAGCTTGGTTGAATAACATTTCCATCTATCAACTATTTTCTGGTTATCCATGATAGGAGTTCCATCTTTATCTTCTCTGCTCCAATTAACTGCAGTAAAAGGTTTGGTTAACTTATTGATAATTTGAAAAGCACTTTTAGGATTATTTTTATGTAAGTCCTCTTCTTTATTTTTACATTCATCTAGTATCCATAAGTTTCTAGCATGTTTGATTGCTTTTTTAATAATCTTAGTAATATTTTTATACTGTTCTCTATTATCACCTCTATTAATATGAGATTTCAAATTTCTTCTTTCGTCACATAGGTCCAAATTTTTTTGGTTATTCATGGTTTATTGACTTTCCTTTTGTATCCAAGAATTTCTTCAGCTGTCTCAGTTATCTTTTGTGAGAAGTATTTAGTTTTAGATTTGATATTATTATTTTTTTGAAGCTTGTGTCAAAAATTTGTTTTAATTTGTATTTATATAGTGTATTTATTTGGGGATCTTTTAATTTTTCTATATTATATCTTTTACAAGTTGATTTTGTAGGTAATATTTCCCTCATTTTCATATTCACAGTTGTGATGACCATATTGTGGTCGCTGCCAATGTCAGCTCCAGGAAATGATCTGGTTCTTGTGAGGTTGATGGAGTTTTTAAATTTTGTGCTTACAAGGATAAAGTCGATTTGATTGTGTGTTTTATCAAGTCGATGTCCATCTTCTCGAAGGTTTATGGGGAAATAGAGTGCTAGTAATGATGAGTTCATTTTGTGAGGCAAAATTGATCAATTCAAAACGTCTTTCGTTTGTCTTCCCATAGCCATACGATCTGACAAATGGGAAAAATCAATACCGATGTCTGTTCCAATTTTGGCATTCCAATCTCCCTGAACAATCAAAAGGTCTCTTCTATTCACTCTGGTGATTGTTGCATTAAGTTGACCATAAAACTCCTCTACTTCGGAGTCCTCGTGGCCTATTGTTGGGGCATAGACTTGTATATTGGTGATATTGAGTGGTGTTCCTCTTAGGTGGACTAGAGCAATTCTGCTGTTGATAGGATTGAATTCCATGACAGAATTTCGTGATGATTTGTATATGAAAAAACCCTACACCTTCTTTTCCACTGCAGTCACATCCAGAGCAAAAAAGCAAATGTCCTTCATCTGATGTTAGCTCTCCTGTTTTGGGCTATCAAATTTCACAAAGTCCCATAAGAGTCCATTCATATCTTTTTAGTTCGTGCTGTAGTAATTTGAGTTGACCTGATTAGTCTGTCCTTATCCCAATAGCTTTAACAGGCCTTTAAGGCCCACAACCTTCCAAACATGCTTGGATTTCGTAACTGAAGTACGAGGATAGGATGGTCACCCCTATGCCTCTAAGTATTCTTGTGTGTTCATGGTGCCAGTTTGCCTGCTTGCGGGATGAAAAACCCCAGATAAACTGGCAGAAAAACTCTGCTGTCCATGCCCAAGACTGGCTAACTTGGCTGTGGCTGAGGAAGATCCTTTAGCTCCTCACGTCGGTGACAGGAATCGAGCCTAGGACACTCCTTCCCCAGGCATATGGTTGTGAAGTGCAAAACCACTAGGCTAACCGCGCAGACCTGATTAGTAGTGTCCTAATATTCCAACTTCAGGTCATTAAATGGTTGCAGAGTCTGAATCTGGATCCAGTTTTTTCATTTTTTTTGTCAGTGATAGTGGTGGTGGTGGTGGCACCAGTCGCTAACTTCTCATTGCCACTCCTGGAGCTGTTACCAAATGACAACGTGGATTTTGTTGAACTGGGTGGTGTCTGAGCCGGCATGGTGTGCTGTGTGCTTTTTTAATATCCTTCACCATGAATGTCTAATGGGCAGTAAATTAAGACAGATGGTGCCAATCTCCTCTTCTGTCTTCGCCTGCTAGCATTTAGCTGGGCTTAGTGGGATGGCCTTCACACCTTGGGAGGCCCTACCAGGAGTAATGATACTCCCGATGTGCTTTGCCCATCCTACCCAGAGCCACCCCTCCCCTGCGCCATGGTGAGGCAGCATAGCAGGACTTTGGGGGGGGGGGAAGTCACTCTGTTACAAAATGTTAATTAATTACTAAGGCATGACTAACCCTTCAAGAAGGCCATGTTGCCCCTCATAGAGTATCATATTCTTATCCACTCTTTCTTAAGTTCTCCTTTTGACCAATTTTTTCAGTACTTTTACACCATGCCTGAGATATACTGCTTGGCCTTTAATTTGTTATTGCAGTCTTAGAACCTCCCTTATGCAAGGAATTATTTTGCCCTCTTTCCACTCCCTTGGAACTCTACCAGAGCTGAGATTTAAATTAAATATCCTAGTCTATAGTAGTCGTATGTTGGGTAGTCTTTGCTTAATGCCATGTGTTTGCAGCAGTCGTTTTTGGTTTTGGCATGCTTGTTGTGATTTTGGCAATTTATGCAGTTCATCTCGGACTTATTTCGTGGGCACTCGCTGAATTTATGTTCTTTAGAGCAGAATGGACAGGTGGTTTTTCCCCTGCAGTCTCATGTGTGGTGAAGGAATTTATTGCAGTTAAAGCACCTCAGAATGCTTACATAGTCTGCACAATGGCAAATTCTCCACAGCATTTTTACACCGGTTCTCAACAATTTGGTCCTCACTGTTGGATCGACTTCTAAATCAAGTTGTTTGTTTGTCACAATAAATTTCTCTGTCATCTTTGTATCGCCACTGAAGAGTTCTTTGTTCTGCATGCAGATCGAGTCAATTGCATTGTTCATATCAATTTCACTAGGAATGTCATATATGATTAGCCTTGGAAAATGTTTCTTACTGGGATTTGTCACTAATGTGTCTTTACATTCCTTAGAGATTTTATTATGTAGCAAGTCTATGTCAGTCTTTTCTTTGGATTCAATTAAGACTTCTCCATTATTAATGCTTTTCGTTTTTGTGATTCCGATTTTGATTTTTCTTGGGTCTATTTTTTATTTTATGATATTTTTGGTTTCTTAGCTATTTAGCTGCGCTATTGGTTTCACTATTAATTTATAGCAAGGATTGTTTTCAGATTCGTCTTTGTTTTTAGCATTGTTTTTAACGACTTGCTGAGTAGGCTGAGCTAAGTTAGCCTGTCCCTAGTTATTTGTAGTAGTCTGTAGTTCAATTGATACTTTAGCTTCATTTTCATTTTATTGAATACCTTCATTAATTTTCTTACTGCAGTTTTATGTCCTTTTTTAAATCGTTTCTTAAATTACCGCTTACTTTGGCAATGTTACACAGCAAATCTAGGGCTTTTTTGAAAACTTATTCATCCTGTGCTGCCATCTTAATATTACTCAGAGTTGTAGTATTATATCCTCCTATTGAACTGCTAAGATTTCTAATGTACAAAGTTAAAAAAAAATGTACTTACAGTTTTCCTGCTTGTCTCTAGAAGTGATGCTTCCATTGAATTAGGCTTCAGAGGGTTGTTTCTTGTGAGCTTTGTACTTCTCAGTGGTAGCAGTTGGAAGGGGGGGGAGGGTGCTAGCCCTTGTTGTAGCAGCTAATCCTATTATGCACGGGTCATTGTTTTGAGGGTAGTTGGACAATTGATACAATATGAACAGGAGTATTCAGTCCATAAAGAAAAAATTCACTCATACGCACTTAGAACTATGAAACTGTAGAGTAAATTACTCACTGTTAGATAGAGCACTGTACAAGCCATCAGTCGATACCAGATTCATCCACCTTCTGTTAGATATCGCACAAATCAAGGTAAAAGTAGGAGCGATTTCAGGCACATCCGTTCATGTCCGAACCAACTACTGTTTGTCTGTGTGTATGTGGGTGTGGGTGGGTGTACAACTTTGTATCTTCTAACATGTCAATGACCACCACCAGAGACTCAAGTGAGCTCTTCTTTACTTGCTTTCTTTATATTTTATGTTAGTAATCATTATTCCCTGACTGCAAACCATTATTGAATTCCATCTTAGCCATAACATGCTTTAGGTCTAATACACAAAAAAAAAGAATGTGATGGTACCATGTTCTGGAGATTATAAAGATTGATCCTTTTCAAATACCTATTATCTGTATTATTGTGTTGATTAATATGTTCTATTTATTTGATTTTAATGATTTTTAAAATTTTATTTTATTTATTTTTTTCAGACTTTATATAAAAGTTCCAATCCTGAACTCATTAGTGTGCCCAATATTGTGCCTCAAGTACCTTACATGGTTCGATTACATAGGGTATATGAAACAAAATATGCAATTTTTCTAGTCCTTCAGCATGCAAATGGTGGAAGATTATGGGATTATGTGAGTGCATACATACAAAGGAGTCCTAAATCTCCATGTTTAGACTGTTCTTTTTTAATATCAGATAATCAGGAAATTTACAGAGGTAAACAGTTTTCCTCATCTACAGTTAACTGTGAAAAAAAGTTATTTAATAGTCCTGTCACTACACTGCAACAAACCAATTGTGCATTTCCACCTGTCGAAACTTTTAATGAAATTACAACTTGTGAAAGTTCTTCCAATCAAAATTCTACAGGTATAGACTTTCGAACTGCATCAGTGCATTCTGCAAATTGTACACCCTCTTATACAAAATATGAAGAGACTATTGCATTGCCAAACCAAAAGCAAGCTACAGTTACTCCTAACACTAATATTGATGTGGATAAAAATGGTAGTGAATGTTGCAGAATTCTAAATTATTATTCTTCCCAGAAGTCAACACTGCATGATGAAAACCATTTTATTGAATCACCTTCTTCAGACATGAACATTAATATGGCAAAAACAGTTATAAATGTCAGTAAAAATTCAGTCTCTTTACCTTCTGATCAGCAGGAAACTATATTACATGATGACGACAATGTAGCAAATTTAATATGTAATTCTAGAGTTTTGCTAAAAAATGTAGAACAAACTTTACAAGCTACTGAAGAAAAAAATACCTCAGTTATTCAATTTGAAGCAGCAAATTCATTTTCTTGTCAAGAGACAGTGTCAAAAGAATGTAAAAATGGACTTCTTTGTAATAAGGATAGCAACACGTTTATTATGAATGTCCATGAAAAATTTCCTGCAAAAAATGTTAACTCAGTAGTACCCAGGATGTACCAGTTTAAGGTAAATTATATTTATTTATTTATTAAAAATAACAGTCTTATCTAAATAAAGATAATCAGATTAATTAATATGGATTTTTCTGCATTCAGGCAGATATCGATTATTAAATGTAATAACTGCAAAATTGTCGAAATCTACAAAGTCAATTTTTGGATCATTCTTTGCATGGATCTAGGCCATTAAAATGTAAGAAAATCTCTTCCGCCTTTTAAGGGAACAGGGAGGAGATGCTGTTGCTATGTTAGAAACTGTACTGTGATGCTCTCACCTTTTCTTTAAAAGCGTGTATAGGTTGTCATTTGCTTCTCTCATTAAAGGTGTCATACTGTCTACTCTTATGTGTGGGAGATAGAAGTATATATATATATCGCTGCTTTCACAGTGATAAAGAGATAGTTATAGACTGGGTGGTTTTTAAACTGTGCATGGACAAAGTTCAAGTATTTTTCATCTGAATGCAGCTGGCTGCAGTTTCTCATTCACATTGTTTTATATCAACAACAGTAGTTGTTGTTGATATATCAACAACAATTATATCAACAATGTAGTCACATGTTGATATAGGGTTGGAGCTAATGGGGGTCTTAAATTCATGTACACTAATACTAGGAGTATTAGGAACAAGAAGGAAGATTTTTGGCCATGGTTGGCACTTCCAGACCACAGGTTATAGGTATTAGTGAAACATGGCTGACTGTAGATGATATAACTAGTGGGATTGAATGTGATGGGTATAGTGTGTTCAGGAATGACAGAGAGAATAAAATGGGGGGAGGAGTATTGTTGATGATAGCTGATGAGCTCCAGCCAAGGAGAATAGAAGTTGAATTGCAGGATAGAGAAAAGAGCACATTTGAGGCCATTTGGTTGGCCTCAAATGTGCTCTTTGGATGTCAATTTAATGTGGCAAAGTGTAAGGTTATGCACTTTGGGGTGAAAAGAATAGCAGCAGTATATCGCATTGGTGGAACCATACTCCAGGAGATTGATGAGGCCAGGGATTTGAGAGTGTTGGTGGATAGGGAGTTGAAGTTTAGGGGGCACATTGCAAAAGTAACTAAAACAGCTCACCAGATCACTTGGCTTCTGAAAACTAGCCTCAGATTGTGGCTAGCAGAACTAAATATACAATTGGGTGCTGCTATAGACCAGGTGATGGAAAAGATGGTGGTGACAATATGCACAAGCAAATAGAAGAAATGGGTGGAAGGAGGGTGATTATTATGGGAGATTTCAACTATGGTCGCATTGATTGGAGTGAGGAGAGGACACACGGAAGGAAGGAACTGGATTTTATGCGGTTATTAAGGGATAACTATCTGCGACAGCATGTAATGGAAAATACTAGGGGTCAGAGAGTGCTTGACCTAGTAATTACATCTGAGGATTTGGCTGTAACAAATATGACCACATTGCCACCAATCGGTGAGAGTGATCATAGGGTCTTAACTTGGAAGGTGGCTAAAGGTGTAGAATTTTCAATTAAGACAGGGTACATGTGGAATTATCGGGCTGGAAAGTATGACAAGCTTAGGAGTTTGATTGGTTCAGTGCCATGGCATGTACAACTGCAAGGACTAGAAGTTGATAGTGCATGGGAGGTAGTTAAGAAGTGCTTGCATGAAGCAATGGCTGACTGTATACCTAGAGTCCGAATAATAAATCAAGTAGGGGTTAAATGGATGAATAACACCATTAAGCTTGAGCTGCAAAAAAAGAAACAACTATGGATGGAATTTAAGGAGAAGGGTGACCGGCAGGCACATGAACGGTATAAAGTGCAGGCCAGAAGGGTGACGAGTGTGGTAAGAAAAGCAAAAAAGGATTACGAAAGAACATTGGCCATGCAGGCTAAAGAGAATCCTAAACAGTTTTTTAGATATGTAGCAAGTAAAAGGAAAAATGTACATGGCAGATTGATTATAAAGAATGCCGATGGTAGGGAGGTAACTGAATCAGTTGAGATAGTTGAGTTACTGAGTGAGCACTTTGCAAGAGTATATCATCCAGGTGGTGACATTGCAGAAACGAATAAACCAGTAGATTATACGGGAATTGTGGTTAATGAAGTGGAGGTGAGTAGTCTATTGCATAACCTCAATGTCAATACATCTGTGGGATTGGATGGTATACCAGCTCATGTTGTACGAGAAGCAGCTAAAGAATTGTCAGTACCCTTGACCATTTTGTTTAATTTTAGTCTCGGGTCTGGGTTAGTCCCGAGCAGGTGGAAAGAGGGGAAAATAGTTCCACTGCATAAAGGTGGTTCCAAGACTGCTGTTGTGAATTACCGACCGATTAGCATATCAGGAATCATAGTCAAGGTCTTAGAGAAATTAGTCAAGAAAAGAATACAGGATTGGATAGATGAAAATGGGATATTGTATGGGGGACAACATGGTTTTGTGAAGGGTAGATCATGCCTCAGTAACTTGCTCACGTTTTATAACACAGTGACAGCTGAATTGGATAGGGGTAATGGGTATACAGTGATACTACTGGACCTTGCCACGGCTTTTGATAGGATACCACATGGAACCCTAATCAGTAAACTTGAGCAGATGGGTATAGATATAGGGTTGGTGAGATGGATAGGAGGGTGGTTGAAGGAGAGATATCAAAGAGTGGTTTATTCAGGAGTGGAGTCTAAAAGCCGTCTTGTGACTAGTGGAGTGCCACAGGGCTCTGTTCTTGGACCACTGCTTTTCAATTTGTTCATCAATGATATTGGAAAGGATCTGAGAGGAAGTGTTCACTTGTTTGCTGATGATGCAAAGTTGGGTAGAGCAATTGTGAGTGCACGGATGTCAAAATTTTACAGGATGATTTGGATAGTTTGGAGGACTGGGCTAGGAAAAATGGATGTCAATTTAATGTGGCAAAGTGTAAGGTTATGCACTTTGGGGTGAAAAGAATAGCAGCAGTATATCGCATTGGTGGAACCATACTCCAGGAGATTGATGAGGCCAGGGATTTGGGAGTGTTGGTGGATAGGGAGTTGAAGTTTAGGGGGCACATTGCAAAAGTAACTAAAACAGCTCACCAGATCACTTGGCTTCTGAAAAATACTTCAACATGCAGAGACGAACAAGTTGTTGTTCCTCTGTATCGAGCCTTGATAAGACCCCATCTGGACTTCCGTGCCCAGTTATGGGCACCAGGGTTTCTTCGTGATGGGGAGGAAGTGGAGAGGGTCCAGAGACGAGTGACCAAGATGATAGCAGGTCTGTGGAATGAACCTTATGAGAATAGGTTGAAGATTTGTGAGTTGCAGAAATTGGACGATAGGCGAAGGAGGGGTGATATGATTGAGACATTCAAATTACTGAAGGGTTTTTATAAGATTGATCCAGAAGATATTTTTGAAAATATGACTGGTGGTGGGAGGACTAGGGGCCATGCATGGAAGCTGGGCAAGAGCGTGGTTGACAAGGGTGTTAGAGCTAGGTTCTTTGCTTGGAGAGTGGTAAATGAGTGGAATAAGCTTCCAGAGTCTGTTGTGGGTGCTATGCCCGTGAATGAGTTCAAGGCAAGGTATGATAGATACTGTGTGAATGTTGAATAGTTGTTCTTGACATGATGTTGGGGCCTCCCTCGATGAGTCTGTCGACTCCTTGGAGTTTCCCGGAACAATAATAATAATAATAATAATAATAACTAATGAATAAAAGAAGAACCCCTGGAAGAATAACCCCAAAGGAAATGAAAAATATAAAGTGTTAGATCACGGGTCGCCAAACTTCTTTGACCGTCGACCCCTTCAAGAGTTTCTTGACTTTTTATCAACCACTTCTATTTTACTATTACGTAATTATAATAGGACAAGCAAAAAAAAAAGACGCTTATGTGAGTTTTTAGATTGTTTATTTTATAGTTACAGTGTTTATTGTTTGTATAATATAGTATATATTATTATATTGGCTTAACGTCAAAGAGATACGTTTTTGTTTTTGACATCCTTCTTAACATTACATATATGATAGGAGAGATAAATAATGTATAAAATTTAATTTAGATAACATCATCATCAAATTCCTGACATACGTGTGGATAGGCTTATGTGTTCGTCAGACATGTTGTAATAAATTTCACGGTATGATATGAACATGGATGGATAAGAAAATAACTATTTATTAACTTAAAAGCTAATATTTCGCTGGTATTATATCCAGCATCGTCAGAGCACACAACACAGAGTTTGTTACAAATGCAAGACAACCACAATCCGGTGTAACAGTGGGGCTAGTATAAGTAATTGCAGCATGCAACACAAGACTAAAGTCCTAATATGGTGCCATCTAGGTTAAAAAAAAAAAAAGTTCAAAGTTTTGAAATAGTAGTCCAAATGATAGTCTTAGAAAGTTTGAAAAAAAATAAAAGTAAAAAGTAATAAGTGTAGCTTAGTGGATGTGGCGTTTGCACACCACGGCGCTTGGCCGCACGAAGAAAGACTTGGTTTCGAGTCTAGTCGGTGACTAGAGGAAATTTTTCTAAGCCTTTTTTCGACCGGTTTCCGAGTTAGTTGATCTCTGGCACGGGCAAGCGGGTTTTTCCTCCCGGAAACTCGGGGTTTTCGTCCTGTAAACTCAAGAAAATCGACCGTGGAACCCACATTATTTCAGACATTAAATATATTGTGTTAGGGTTAGGGACCACGAGATGGCGGCACATTCGAGCCGTCTCTCTTCACTGTGTACCACTTAATTAGTGATAGCCTTGGGCCATCTATCTCTGATTGGTACCAGTGGAGATTGAACTGCCCACTCAGTCTCCAAAAGTTAGATAGGGCTAAATGGCCTCGCCTACTCCCGTATACGGGAATAAAAAGGCGTTAGCTGATTTTTTTTTTTTTTTTAAATATTAATTTGGTCTTAGAATGACTGTCTCCCAAATCTTTGGTAGATTTATACAGCCATACTTGTTAAGGTTTGGAGTATGTTTTAAGGCTTCTGTTGATTCCAGGAACAACCTCTCTGACTTATAGAAGCTTCTGTGCATTACTTTTGTTTCTTTCCAATTGATCCTGTGTGCAGGGGTATCCAAAGCATGGTCTGGATACCCCTGCCATAGTGAAAGTGTTGGATATATTTTTTGTGTTCACTGAGGCGGATGTCCACAGTTCTTCCTGTCTGTCCGTAGTAGGCTTGATGGCAAGAACAGGGCACTTCATAGACTCCTGGATGTGATAAAGGAGTGCATTTGTCCTTAGGTGAACAGATGAGAGTTGCTAATTTTACATAAAGTTTAAATACTGTGCATAGCTGGTGTTTTTTAAGCACCCTAGATATCTTTTCAGATGTGCCTTTAATGTATGGGATGGTGATAGTTTTGTTGTAGTCTTCTGTGGTAGATAGAGGGAATTTATGGGTAGCATTATGCTACCCATAAATCGAACTGTCGAATGTAGATTCATCAAGTTGGATGGAGAACTTACTATTTTTGCGTTCTGATACTACAGTTTTTTCTACATCTTCAGCCATTTCACCAATACGTCTTTTCACGGTATTCGCACTCAATGGTAAGCATTTTAAAACAGGGCCAGAATCTTTTTTCATTATGGTTTCAATTACGTCTTTGATTTCGGGTATAACAATGTCCTCTGCAATTGTATATGGTTTACCTTTTTTTGCTATATTAAAAGAAATATTGTAGTAGGCTGTTAATCCTTGTTTATTGTCAGCTTCGGTAGGTGCTTTCATAAATGATTTCATAGTTGGTCGATGTGTGTATTTCACTTTCAGTTCTTTAAAAAAGTCCTTATTGGGATGGAATCTTTGAAGATGATCTTTCATTTTTGCTGGTTTCGTTGCATCATTACTAGATGTTTTTTCACAAAGAAGACACATAGGCCTCATTTTGTTTCTTAATGAAGCAATAAACCCAAGTTTCAAATATTCTAACGAATATTGTCTGCATTTCTTTTTAGAATCTGAAGCTGCTATTGTGGTTGGTAGGGTTGTAACAAAATAATTAAAATTGAAGTTAGTGAGCAAAAGTAATAAGTCTGAATAATATTCCTACTCACGTATTTCTATAGGATGTACAAAACTACCATCCCTGCTCAATTCTTCAACATAGAGAAGTTTAGTTCATGAATGAATAAAGATTGAATTATAATATGTATGTTGATGAATTTTAGAACATTAATGCTCACTTGTATGTCGATGTGCAAAAATGAGACTGGGATCGAATATGTGTAAGTATAAGTAAATAAGCAACCATGCACGTGTTGCAATCTCGCTCCCGCCGTGCCAGCCTGTGTGGGAACCACCGACATCAGTTTATTGGTAAATACGTCATTTTGGCCTACTTGATTGGCCTCCGTTACTATTTTCATGACCTTGCTCCATCGACCACTGGGGGATCGATATCGACCACTTTCGCGACCACTGGGTTAGATAGACAAATAAAAATAAAAGTTGACAAGTAAACCATAGATGGATCAATAATAATTGCCTAGAAGTAGAGAAATTAGATAAAGAAAATAAAATTGTGCAGTTACATTGAAAATTCAAATTTCTTAATAACCAAAAGAAAATCACAAGCCAACAGTTAAAAGATAAGAATGTTATTATAAATCCAGAAGACAAGATACAAAGATGAAAGGAATACCTAACAGAACTGTATAATGACTGCTTGCAAACTTACAAGTCTTCTTCTTATGTAGCTTGTCTTGCTTAAGTAGGGTCACTGTTTATAGTGAGTCTCCTCCACATCCTCCTGTCTAGGGCTATAACTACATCCAAGTTTTTCATCCTCAAGTCCTCCTCCTCCACGAGCTCTCTCCATCTCCTCTCTGGTTGCCTGTGCTCCCTCCTCCCCTGCACATCCATCTGCAGACTTTTCTTCCCACATACTTGTCCTTCCTCCTCATCACATGGCCAAACCATCTCAACCTTGCCTCCCGTATCTTTGCTCCTAAGTTTGTAACTTTCACCATTCCCCTTACATAGTCATTTCTCAGACAATCCTTTCTGGTCACACCACATATCCACCTAAGCATTCTCATCTCTGCTACCTCCATCCTGCTGATGTTATTTTTCCTCAGGGCCACAGTACCGTAGCATACGTCATAACTGGTCTCACTACTGGCCTGTAGATTTTGCCTTTTAGATTGATCAGCACCCTCTTATCGCATAGTACTCCAGCCATCTCTTTTCAGTTTCTCCATCCCGCTTGTATCCCCCATCCCATTTCCTTCTCAGCTTCTCCATACTCTTTCACTGTTGAACTTAAGTATCTAAAGTCACTGACCTTCCTGATGACATTTCCTTCCAGCTCCAGATCTATCTCCTGGCTGCCATCCACTTTGCAGCACATATACTCTGTCTTACTTCTGCTCAGTCGCATACCTCTCTCTTCCAATACTTTCCAGTTTAGCTGCCACTTTTTGTCTTGATTCAGCACAGAGCATGATCATCTTCATGCAACATAGTCCAAGGCATGTCTTTTCTCACCTCCTCCATTACCACCTCCATCACAATATTAAACAGAAACGGACTTAATGCTGACCCTTGATGCAAGCCAACTGTTACTGGAAAACTTTCTGTCTCTTCCAGGCAGGTCCGAACTGTTGTCTTCCCATTTCTGTACATCTTCTGCACCAACCTGACATATTTCTCCAGTACTTTCTTCTTCCTCAGACACCTTCAGACTTCTTGACTTGGCACTCTATTGTACGCTTTCTCCAGATCAATAAACACCAGATGTAGCTCCCGTTGTTTCTCTCAAAACTTTTCCATCATCTGCCGTAACCCAATGATAGCATCTGTTGTCAATCAACCAGGCATGAATTCAAATTGCTCCTTTACAATCTCCACCTCTTTCCTTAGTCTTCCATCAAGAACTATTTCTAGGATTTTCATTGTGTGGGACATCAAATTTATTCCTCTGTAATTCTTACAGTCTTGTGCATCCCCTTTACCCTTGTAGTAGGGGGACAAGAGTACTTTCCCTCCACTCCTTAGCATACTTAATAATTCAAGTTGAAGTATACTTAAAGAAGAAATAGTAAGTGCAATAAAAGAAGTTCCTAATGGCCAAATATCATGATTTTTTTAATAGAAATTATTATTATTATTATTGCACCTTCCATGGAGTTGGCAGACTCATCATGGTAGGTTCATTCAACTGACGACATATTTATCATACTAAATCTTAGAATTCTTAACACTCCTTGCATTAACAACATGTTCTGGTAATGTGTTACATTCACTGACAGTTCTCCATGTAGAAAAATCTACTCCTCATACCCCTCTTCACCTCTTACATAACTTCAGGGGATGGCCTTTAGTTTTTCCCCTCTTACCTTCTACTATTTTTATAATCCCATCTGAATTAATCAGATAAAATCCTCTAACTTAAATGGCTTTATCATATCACTTCTTTCCCTCACATTTTTTCAACCTCTCTTTCCATAGCCAGCAATCCAAAGTCTTAATATTGTATTAGTCACTTGACTCTGGACCCTCTCCAGTGTCTACACATCACACTGAAATCCAGGTGACCAGATTAGAGCACAGTAGTTCAAGTGTGGTCTGATCAGTGCTTTATACAGTAGTACAACCACTTCCTTATCCCTATATGTTAGAGTACTTCTTATCATAGCAGCACTATGATGTTCAACCTTTGCAACATTAGCAATATGTCATCCATCACTCCCAAATCTCTAATTTCATCCACTTCCTGCAATACACCACTGTTGATATAGTACACAGCCTTATATTTCTGCACTCCAAAATGCAACAACTTGAACTTATTGATATTAAAACTATAATCCCACTCCTTTGTCCAAGTCAAAAGTCTATTCAAATATTTCTGAAAGGAATTAACATCAGCAGTGCTACTTATAATTCTTCCCAACTTTGCATCATCAGCAAACAACTGAATATCCCCAGTCAGTCCACATGATATAGCATTTACAAACAATTTATTATATAGTGAAACCTGTGGAGTATTCATAACTTAAACATACACACATGACAACAGTACTTAAATTATTTAATGAGTAAATATTTTATCCTAAGTATCTTAGGACATCGTCAGTACAGTAATTTCAAACAAAACTAGGAATAACATACAGTTAGGGTGTATGCTTACAATGGAATCCCACTATGTGTGTAGTGGCATGATATAGAATTAAATTAAAATATATCTGATAAAAATAATAGATTAAATTAAAATAAAATAACATACATAAATTTATTTTACATAATTAAGGATGACAATTTACCAAACTTTAGGGAAAGTAAGAACGTCATTCTGGTTCAGATTGTGTCTGTGACGTAGGGCTTCAGCACTTTCTTTATATAAACGCTCATGTTTATATAAGGATCTATGTAGAATTTTGGTATTTTTCCACTGGATCCTATGGTTTGGGTTTTCAACTCCATGTTGTGCAAGGCCAGATTTGTACGGTTTGATAAGATGGATATGGTCTTGATGTTCAGAGATGCTTTTACTAATAGATCTCCCTGTCTGTCCATAGTAAGACATCTTACAGTAACATGAAATTTCATAAATGCCAGGTAGCCTGAAAGGTGAGAGTTTGTCTTTAGGAGAAGGTAACAAATTATAGATCTGGTTAATTGATTTGTAGGTAGCAGCAAGTTTGCATTTCTTCATAATTTTTGACAGACATTCAGAGATGCCTTTGACATATGGTATGGGAATCCTACGGGCTTGTTCTTGTCTAGGTTGATGTGTGGGAAAGTGACTGATGATGTTTTGAGTTGTTTCCTTAAAACAAAATGAAAACATAGTCATCACCAGAGCTGACAAGGGAAATACCACTGTTGTCTTAGATACCAATTCATATGACTGTAAAATGAATTTATTACTTCAAGATCAAAATACATACTCCCAACTTGATTATAATCCAACAAAAAGACAGCTCAAGAAACTCAACAAGTTACTAGATGAAACGACTTCCTTAGATCAAGAAACCATAAAAAAACTCAGAACATACAATGCTAGGCCTCCTAGAATATTGGTTTACCTAAATTTTTTCACAAGAACAACTTTCCACTCAGACCTGTTGTGGATTCTATTAGCAGCCTGACTTTCAAATTATCAAGATTTTTGTCTAACCTTCTCCATCCTCTCATAGGCCACTCAGCCTCATCAATTAAAAATTCCACAGTGTTTCACACAAAAATAAAAGACATTCAACTGTCAGAAACAGACATGCTAATTAGTTTCAAGTTTTCTCCCTCTTTACTAATATCCCCCACAAGGAAACAATAGACTTGATAACTCAAAAATTTCCATCTGATAGTGTTAAATTATTCAAATTTGTTATTACATCCAGATACTTCAATGGAAAGAAAAAATTACAAGCAAGAGGAAGGAACAGCAATGGGCTCTCCCTTATCACCAAACTTAGCCAACCTTTTTCTGGAATACCTTGAAGAAAAAATGTTCACATTTGAACCTAAACCAAAAATTTGGCTATGGTATGTTGATGACGTATTTACCATTGGGAGTCATTCTGAACAAGACTATATCTGTTTATAATAAATTTAGTTTAATCCTTTATCCAAGTGTGAGCAAACAAAGTTTGTGCCCGAAAATATCTTCAGGACTGGGGTAAGGTAGTACAACACCGGGACTTTGTTTCCTCACACTTGGATAAAGGATTAAACTAAATTTATTATAGTCTAACCAAGTGAAAAATAAACTTTCAACTATATCTGTTGATATAGTTGAGAATGGCTCAGGGAGAGATACCAGAAGGTGGTGTATGGAGAAGCCGAGTCCAGGTGACCAGTGGTGTGCCTCATGGCTCTCTGCATGGGCCATTGTTGTTTAATTTGTATATAAATGATATAGGAAATGGCTTCAAGGGAGATATTCAGTTGTTTGCTGATGATGCAAAGTTGGGTAGCACAATAAAAAATCAAGCTGATGTTGAAAGTTTGTAGGATGATTTAAATAAGCTGATAGAATGGGCAAAAGGTAATGGATGTCAGTTCAATTCTACACTCTGTGAAAAGTGTAAGAACTTTTCCAGTAAACTGGAAAAGTGTAAAGTTATGCATTTTGGGATTAAAAGATTACCAGCTGTGTACTACATTGATGGAACAGTACTCCAAGATTTTTGATGAGGCTAGGGACTTAGGGGTGTTGGTAGATAGGGAGATGAAGTTCAGGGGACACATTGCTAAGGTGTCCAAGATTGCACATAGGATTACTTGGTTGTTGAGGAACACACTGACATCCAGAGATAAAGAGGTTATTATTCCCCTTTATGAAGTGTTGATACTTCCACATTTGGATTACTGTGCTCAGGTCTGGTCACCTGGATTCCTTGGAGATGAGGAGGCTGTGGAGAGGGTTCAGAGAAGAGTGACTAAGTTGGTGAGTGATGTAAAAAATGCTCCCTACATTGATAGATTGAGAGCTTGTGGATTGCAGACGTTGGTTGATAGACGGAGAAGAGGGGATATGATAGAAACATTTAAATTATTAAGAGGTTTTTATAAGATTGATGCAGGGGAAATGTTTCAGCTGTGTGATAGTGATGGAAGAACAAGAGGTCATCCCTGGAAATTAAAGAAGAGTGTGGTTAACAAGGGTGTGAGCACAAGGTTTTTTGCCTGGGGGGTGGTGAATGAGTGGAATTCATTGCCTGACATAGTTGTGAGCTCTTCGTCTGTAAATGAATTCAAGAAGAGATATGGCTGATATTGTTTTGGCTAGTTTGGGTCTCCCGCGATGAGTCTACTGACTCCATTGAGATACTCGTAATAATAATAATAATAACATTTTTCATCCTTACATCAAATTCACACTAGAAAAAGAATCTTCACAGGGTATCTCCTTTCTGGATTTACACATCCAACGAAAAGAAGATGGTTCTATCTCCACTTCTGTCCTTCTCAGGCCGTTTTACATTCACAATTCATCTCCGAACGTGTGTCAAGAATCCATAGTAAGATGTCTTACTATGGATAGACAGGGAGATCTATTAGTAAACGCATCTCTGAACATCAAGATCATATCTGTCTTATCAAAGTGCACAAATCTGCCCTCGCACGACATGGATTTGAAAACCTAAACCATAGAATCCAGTGGAAAAACACCAAACTTCTACATAGATCCTTATATAAACATGAGCATTTATATGAAAGTGCTGATGCCCTACGTCACAGACCCAATCTAAACCGGAATGACATTCTTACTATCCCTAAAGTTTGGGAAATTGTCATTCTTAATTGTGTAAAATAAATTTATGTATGTTATTTATTTTAATTTAATCTAATTTATTTTTTATCAGATATATTTTAATTTAATTCTATATCATGCTACTGCACGCATAGTGGGATTCCATTGTAAGCCATGTTCCCTACTATGTGTTATTCCTAAGTATTGTTTGAAATTACTGTACTGACAATGTCCTAAGATACTTGGGATGAAATATTTACTCATTAAATAATTTAAGTACTGTGGTCACATGTGTATGTTTAAGGTTAAATTTACAAACAAGTTAAACAGCAGTAGCCCCTGGAACAGGGCCCAGGAGCATGCTACTGATTAACCACCTTTTTTGAGACATTGTTCCATCATACACAACCTGCTGGTATCGTTCAGAGAGTCAATCTCGGATCCATCTAACCAATATACTATTCCCATCCTCTGCAGCTTGTACACCAACCTATCACGTGGTAATCTATCAAACATGTTCGCAAATTCCAAGAATATCACTGTATATGATTCTTCCTTATCTAACACACCTGTTTCCCTATCATAAAATGCAAGAAAATTGCTAAAACAGGATACCCTTTACAAATCCATGCTGACCATCATAAAGAATGCTATGTCCATCAACCCAAGCTTGTATTCTATTCCTAAGCAATCTCTCCAAAACCTTGACCACAACTGCAGTTATACAGACTGGTCTATAATTAGAAACTTATTAACAACAATAAAATAAATAAAATTATAAACATATTATAATTCACAGCAAAACACCAATATGCAGAGAAGTAGTGAGCAACAACATTGTAAATAAACTGAGTTCACTAATATCGCACATCATTTGGTTCAGAGCAGTGTCCTGTCACTAAAATCATCATATGAGCAAATGGGCATTAGTCAGAATTCTAAAGCAGTATATGAGTGAAAGCAGTATCTTATAAATGGACATTGGATATAATTGAAAAGCACCATATGAGCAGATCATCATGAAGTGTCGTAAAGAAGGGTATTATTATATTTCAGTTTTTAGATATTATCTACTCCAGCTACCTTTACACATTTCATGTTTCTGATCCTGTTCCATCCCCAGATTGTGTTTCTTATGGATATTTTATATGATTTTATTACTTGTTACCCCATTTAATAATTTTTTAAATTAATTATTCCCTGTAGCCATAATTATTATCCTTATATGAAGTTTATAAATGTTTTACATTCGCATCTATTTTAATATTTGTTTAGTTCATCTGCATGCACTCAAGTTATTCCTGAACTCTGCTTGGGAAGAGGAAAAAAAAAAAAAAACTTACCAGATTTTGTTGAAATTTGACATTTTGAATTTCAATGAGTTTTTTTTTTTTTTAATATTTTGATTGCATGATTTAATAGGGATGTGTACAATGTATCAAAATGTTGTATTCCTGTGAATATCCCATCCATGTGGGGCACTTCATGGTGGAGGGAGGGGCCTTCTTCTTCTTCTGATTATACTAGCTCTTTTCATTTTTCATCTTTATTCTTTTCATTCCATATTCTTTGCTCTATTTCTCCTGAGTGATAAAAATGTATAAAAAAAATTTCTCCTGAGTCTTTTTTACTATTCTATTTTTTAATGAGATGTAGGTTTCAGAGATCTTTTAATATGCCATATCTCCAGGCTGTATTATAAGCTTTTTCCATGTCAAAGAACACTGAAACCAGTTGTTCTTGTTTCAGGAATGCATCTCTTATACAAGTTTCTCAATGGACCAAATGGTCCAAAGTTGAACAATATCTACCAAAGCCGCATTGTGTACTGGAGAGAAGATTGTTGCTTTCTAAATACCAGAGAAGTCTCACATTTACCATTTTCTCTAATAACTTACAAGATAGCTAGTCAGAGCAGTAAGTTGATAATTGTTTTCTTGTATTGTATTCTTTCTTGCTTTTAGGATAGCAATGACAACTGATTTATGCCAAGAATTTGGAAACTCTTCCTCTGTAAGTATTCTGTTATTATTATTATTATTATACGGTATCTCCATGGAGTTCAGAGACTCATCATGTGAGACCCATCTAACTTTTATACAGCTAATACCTATCATACCTCTCCTTAAACTCATTCACTTGTCAGATAACTCACAACTAATTCTGGCAATCTATTCCACTCATTTACTCCTCTCTATACAAAAAAGTCTGCACATCCATACTAACCAACTCATACACAACCTCCATAGATAACCCCCTAGTTCTCTCACTGTTTGTCATGTATAGAAAAATTTTGTTTGTATCAATTTTATAAAAATTTTATTAAATTTTTTAATATGTTATAGGTTTCTATCATGTCTCCCCCCTCTTTTCTGCCTACAAATTATTATCCTATACTTATAGTGAGCATTCTAGAGACCTTTCTCCAACTTGATCACTCATTTCTGAATCCTCTCTACCATCTTCTGATCCCCAAGAAATCCAGGTACCCAATCTGTGCATAGTAGTCAAGATGTGGCCAAATCATAGCCCTATAAAGAGGGACAGTGACTTCTCTATCTTTATACTTGTAAGCATGTTTTTCAGCATTCTGTTAATCCTTCGAACTATTTTACCAACTTTTGCAATCTGGCCTCTGAACTACAACACTGTCTACCATTATCCCCAACTTTCCTGCCTCATTAGTTTCCTTCAATCAAATACCAGCAGTATGATGTGCACTATGTAATCTTTTCAACCTGAAGTACATAACCTTATATTTGGCAACATTAAATTGGCAATCATAATTCTTCACCCACAATGCCAATTTATTTAAGTCATCCTGCAGGATAGCTACATCACCATTATCAACTATTGCCCTGCCTGGTTTTGCATCATCAGCAAACAACTGAACCCCCCCCCCCCATCTCAAATCTTCTGCTATATCATTAATATACACATTAAAGAGCAGTGGTCCTAGAGCACTCCACTTATTACCCTCATTCGCCATGCCACCCCATCTATGCCATCAACCTTGTATTCATTCCCATTTGTTCCAACTTTTGTAATAGTTTTTCATGTGGTATTCTGTCAAATGCTTTTGCAAAGTTCAGCAGTATCATGGTGTAGCCATTTCCTTTATCTAATTCTGTTGTCACTTTATTATAAAATGTGAATAAATTACTACAGGGTCTACACTTGACAAAGTCATGCTGTTCACTACAGAGTATCGTATCCCTATCCACCCACTATTGGATTTTACCTTTAACCAACTTTTCCAATACTTTAACAAGTACACATGATATATCAATTGATCTGTAATTTGCTACCTCTGTCTTGGAGCCACCTTTATGCAAGGAACTATCTTACCCTCTTTTCACTCCCCTGGAGCACTGCCAGAGCTGAGACTTAGATTGAACAACTTCATCAGATTCAATGCCAATTCACTTGCACAATGCCAATTCCCTTGCACATTCACATAGTACACTGGCTGATATGCCATCCAGTCACGCTGCTGTATTTAGATTGATATTTTTCAATATGCTGAATTGGTGCATTTATCTCAATTTTGACATGCCTGGTTAATATGCTGTCCTGGTTGGATGAGTAGTTAGTAAACCTGCTCTCCAACCAACAGGCATTGGGTTTGAATCCCCCTGTAGGCATGGATATTTGTGATTGCCTTTAGGTGTGAGGTGAATTTCATTGCACAGTGTGAGACCACTGCTCTGATTATTAGAGGCTTGAAGTGACTTGAAAAAGTGCCATGTCTGGACTCTAAAGCTGGGTTTCTGTACTATGTAAAAATAATTTTAAAAAAATATATAAAATTAATAAAATTAGAAAATAAAATATTCTTAGTCCTCCCACAGTACAAAATATACTGTAGATTTGGAAATAACCTTTTGTGGGTAGGAGCACTGTTAAAAAAAAAATAAACAAATCCCTTTCTGTCACATCATCAACAGAAATCTCTACCTGGATGATACACTTTTGCAAAATGATCACTCAACAACTCCACTATCCCTTTTGCCTCTGTTACCTTCCTACCATCAGCATTGATTAAAGTCATCCTTCCTTAGTCATTTTATCTCTTACTTGCTACATAATGAAAAAACTCTTCTTTTGGATTTCATTTTGCCTGCTTAGCTAATTTTCTGTCATCTGATTTTGTCTTGGGGTGATTGGTAAATCAGGAAAAAGTTTAGGAGACATTGTGAAGGTGATGAAGACAACATAGATGATGTCTGCAGTTCAGAGAAAGATCTTGTCAGTAGATATTGGAGGGTGGTGGTTCTATTGTATAAAGCCTAGATCAGACTTTATCTGGGTTACTGTGAAAGAAATGAAGTAACCATGGAAAGGCAGATAGCAAAAATAATATTGACTGTGGAATGCTGGTTATAAAGATAAACTAAGGGCAAACATTTGGTGAATTGAATAGAAGATGAAGGGATGATATGATTGAGATAGCCAAACTGATGAGAGGTATTTACCAAATTGATATTGGGGTGATTTTCCATATAGTAGAACAAGGCAAAGAACCACCCCGGAAAGTTGAGAGGAAGCAGTGGTAAGAGGGTGAAAATTAGCTGTTTTGTATGGAGAGTTATAGGATCATGGAATGCATTGCCTGAGAGAGTGGTGAGTGTGCAGACATGGCATTAGTTTAAGGAATGGTATGAAAGGGCTACATGGTATGTAGTGTTTGTAGAGAGTGCCTGAAAAGATAAGTATTATTTTAAGTAATAATTGGTAAATTTGCTTGAATCTTACGTAGTATTGTTTACTTGTCGTATCTTAGCGTGTCTGTGTGATTTTTGTGTGTTTTATGAGTTATTTCAATTAGTAATTTGATAGATACGATTAATAGCGTGCACATGGCGGCGATAAGAAGGAATACAATGGCGTCCAGATCGCCATCTTTGTTCAAAAATTTTAATATAAAGGAGTTTATTCAGTGTACCATTTGTAAGATGTATGCTTTGAGGAGAGCGGTTGGAGTCTGGTTAGACAATGATAGTGGAGTGAATGTATGCAGAAAGTGTAAGGAATGTGAGGATTTAAAGTGTGTTTCAGGTCATGAGAGTGATATCGTTGTTGAAAGTCAGAATGTAAAAAAATAGTGATATGAGAGGTATGAATAGTGATATTTGCGAATTAGTAGCAGATAGCTGTGAAAGCGGCGTTGAAAGTGAGAATGAAGGTAAAAATACAGAACGAATGAATGGATTAACGGATAATAAAAATGATGATACAGATGCAATGAGTGAGATCGCACGGTGGTGCGGGGCGATACATACGGCGAATTGGCAGCTGGAGCGTTGGCAAAAATGTCTACCGAGCGTACCAACTAATAAACAGCAAAAGTATGATAAGAAAAATAAGAGTATGATTGTGAGCGTCTTTAGTAAGAGGTGTGATAGATGAGAGTTTGACAAAATCGTACCAATCTGGTGCGAACATTAAGGATGTAAGCGGGTCTATTAGAGTGCAAAAGCAGAGGGTGAAAGAATTGATAGTAGTAGCAGGAATGAATGATTTGAAAGGAGACAAAATGGCTATGAGAGAGGATTTGAAGGAATTACTTGAGGTAGCAAAAGAGAAGAATGAATGAGAGAGTTAGGATGGTGAGTCTGTTGCTGCAGTATGACAGTGAAGAGTATAGAAGGAGGGCCGAAATTGCTAGTGACTTTATGCACAGATTATGCAGAAGGAGTGGTGTGGAATTTGTGGACGTGTGGAGTGAGTTCGATGGGCAAAAGGATTTATATAAGATGGATGGTTTGCATTTGAATGGATTGGGTGTACGGAGACTTGAAAAGGTGCTGTTGAATGAAGTGGATGTGCAGAATTAGGGAAACTAGAGTTATTAAGAGGGGAGGGACGTAGATATGCAGACTTTAGGGAGACAGTTGAGTGTATGAATGTGTGTAATATGCCCGAGTGAGTACGAAGGACAAAAATTAGAATGGGATAGTTAGTATAAGACATCAAAATAGAGATGGGACAAATGGGCTTCTGCAATTCATATATACTAATGCCAGAAGTATTAGGAACAAGAAGGAAGAATTTTTGGCCTTGGTTGGCACTTCCAGGTCACAGGTTATTGGCATTAGTGAAATATAGCTGACAGAAGATGATATAGCTAGTGGGATTGAATGTGAGGGGTATAGTGTGTTCAGGAGTGACAGGGAGAATAAAATGGGGGAGGAGTGTTATTGATGATAGCTGATGAGCTTCAGCCAAGGAGAATAGAAGTTTAACTGCAGGATAGAGAAAAGATCAGATTTGAGACTATTTGGTGTGAGATTGAGGCTAGGAGAACAAAATATACAATTGGGTGCTGCTATAGACCAGGTGATGGAATAGATGTTGGAGATAGTATGCATAAGCAAATAGAAGAAGTGAATGGAAGGAGGGTAATTATTATGTGAGATTTCAACTATGGTATCATTGATTGGAAGGAGGAGAGGACACATGAGTGGAAGGAATTGGATTTTATGCGATTATTACGGGATAACTATCTGCAAAAGCATGTAATGGAACATACTAGGGATCAGAGAGTGCTTGACCTAGTAATTGCAGCTGAGAATTTGGCTGTAACGAATATGACCACATTGCCACCAATTGGTGAGAGTGATCATCGGGTCTTGACTTGGGAGGTGGCTAAAGGATTTATCAGGCTGGTAAGTATGACAAGCCTAAGAATTTGATTGGTTCAGTGTCATGGCATGTAAAACTGCAAGGGTTAATAGTGCATGGGAGGCGGTTAAGAAGTGTTTGCAGGAAGCAATGACTGACCCGTATACCTAGAGTCCGAATAATAAATCAAGTAGGGGTTAAATGGATGAATAATACCATTAAGCTTGAGCTGCAAAAAAAAGAAACAACTGTAGAGGGAATTTAAGGAGAAAGGTGATCGGCAGGCACATGATCGGTACAAAGCGCAGGCCAGAACTGTAACGAATGTGGTAAGAAAAGAAAAAGCGGATTATGAAAGAACAATAGCCATGCAGGCTAAAGAGAATCCCAAACAGTTTTTTCAATATGTTGCAAGTAAAAGAAAAAACGTATACAGTAGAATGATTTTAAAGAATGCCGATGGTAGGGAGGTAAACGAATCAGATGATATAGTGGAATTACTGAGCGAGCACTTTACAAGAGTATATCATTCAGGTGGTGACATTGCAGGAATGAAAGAACCAACATCTTATATGGGAATTGTGGTGAATGAAGTGGAGATGAATAGTCTATTACAAAACCTCAATGTCAACACATCTGTGGGATTGGATGGTATACCAGCTTGTGTTGTACGTGAAGCGACTAAAGAATTGTCAGTGCCCTTGACCATTTTGTTTAATTTGAGTCTCAGGTCTGGGTTAGTCCCAAGGGGGTAGAAAGAGGGGAAAATAGTTCCACTGCATAAAGGAGGTTCCAAGACTGCTGTTGTAAATTACCGACCGATCAGTATTTCAGGAATCCGTTGTCAAGGTCTTGGAGAAAATAGTCAAGAGGAAAATACAGGATTGGATAGATGAAATTAGGATACTGTATGAGGGACAGCATGGTTTTATGAAGGGTAAATCATGCCTCAGTAACTTGCTCACATTTTATAACACAGTGACGGCTGAACTGGATAATGATAATGAGTTTACAGTGATTTTACTGGACCTTGCTAAGGCCTTTTGACTAGATACTACATGGAATTCTAATCAGTAAATTGCAGCATATGGGGATGGATATAAGGTTGGTGAGATGAATAGGAGGGTGGTTGATGGAGAGATATCAGAGAGTGGTTTATTCAGGAGTAGAGTCCAAAAGATGACCTGTGACTAGTGGTGTGCCACAGGGTTCTGTTCTTGGACCACTACTGTTCAATTCACAGTTGGGTAGAGCAATAGTGAGTGCACAGGATGTCAAAATTTTGCAGGATGATTTGGATAGTTGTTTGGAGGACTGGGCTAAGGAGAATGGATGTCGATTTAATGTGGCAAAATGTAAGGTTATGCATTTTGGGGCGAAAAGATTAGCAGCAGTATATCACATTGGTGGAACTATACTCCAGGAGATTGATGAGGCCAAGGATTTGAGAGTGTTGGTGGATAGGGAGTTGAAGTTTAGGGGCACATTGCAAAAGTGGCTAAATCAGCTCATCAAATCACTTGGATGCTGAAGAATACTTTGACGAGCAGAGATAAGCAAGCCATTGTTCTGCTGTATCGAGCCTTGATAAGACCCCATCTCGACTACTGTGCCCAGATCTGGTCACCTAGGTTTCATCTTGAAGGGGAGGAGGTTGAGAGGATCCAGAGGCGAGTGACCAAGATGATAACAGGTCTATGGAATGAATCTAATGAAAACAGGTTGAAGATTTGTGGGTTGCAGAAATTGGTTGATAGCCGGAAAAAGGGGAGATATGATTGAGACATTCAAATTGCTGAAGGGTTTCTATAGGATTAATTCAGAGGATATTTTTGAGAACAGGACTGGTGGTGGGAGGACTAGGGGACATCCATGGAAACTGGGCAAGAGTGTGGTTAGTAAGGGTGTTAGAGCTGGGTTTTTTACTTTTAGAGTGGTGAATGAGTGGAATAAGTTGCCAGAGTCTGTTGTGGATGCAATGACAGTGAATGAGTTCAAGGCAAAGTATGATAGATACTGTGTGAATGTCGAATAGTTGTGATGGACATGATGTTTAGGGCCACCCTCGATAAGTCTGTGGACTACTTGGAGTTGCCCGTAATAATAATAATAGGCTTTGTGTTGTCTAAAATGGATCTACTACAGTGAATCTTGTCACTCTGTGGAGGTCTTGGTCAATAATACTACTACTGCCAATTTTCAGTGATTGACTATCATTTCATGAATTGGTGAATGCTTACCTAGATGTGACACCCACAAAAATGGAAAAATAAATGTCGGTTATTATGCACATCATTTTAATATTTTTCATTTAATTTTTTGTTATAATTTTCATTCATTTTTTTTTATTATTATTCAAATGATAATGATCTGTTACTACAATGATCTGGTGATCATCATAGTAATTGAGTAACCAAAAACAAGGTTAAATGGAATGCTGGTATGGATGAAAATTTTGGTTTTTTTCGAAGAGCAACACGTGAAGATGCTTAGAAGAAGAAGGGGTGGGGAATGCTTCTTTTTGCGCTCTTTTAAATTTGTATTTTTTAAAATACTTAAGATTTTTTACTTATTGAATATTGTATATATTTGCATTCATTTTACCAAAATACATTTTTATGCCGTTTCATTTTTAAAAAAAATTATAATAATTCTATAAAGTTTATAACATTTTTGTAAAAAAATTCTACACCCTAAAATGCACAGGATACATCTATTTTGATCCTTAAAAAAAAAAAAAAAAATCCCTGTTGGCCATTGCAAATGCATCTAGTCATAGGATGATTGAGATAAATATTATACACTACTGCTGAGTGGAGACATATTTGTTTGTCTTCTTTATTCATATTTACTGTGATTGTTGTCTATACCAGCTTTTTAAGGAATGAGAAATTAAATGAATTCATAATTATGTTGCCATTTTTGAAAGCCAGTTCAATGAATGTATGATGAATTTCAGCACATGTTTTTATTATAGGATGAGCAAAGTTTGCAGAAGATTTATCATACTGAAGGAAGGATATGTCTGTCAGCCTCAACTGGTAGCCTAGAGATAGCTTCTTCCTTGAAAGTACGAAACCTGTCTGAAGTATTTAAGCAACTAGACCTTGTTGCATCCCAGATAACAGCAACACATATTGCTTTACCTGAATCGTGTGTTAAAGTTTGGGCTGCTGAAATAGTCCTGGCGCTTTCTGAATTACATGTAATGGGAATTATTTGGCAGTAAGTTTGCATGCATTTCATTTTATTACTGAAAGAAGATATGTAACATTTATCTTGTATTATATCGATGAGTCTCTATTAACATATCATTATCATCAGCCATTATCCATTGTGATTTTGGTAAGGTGCTGTGGTAATGGGAAATACATATGTATGAGGAGTAGAATAGAATTCCTCATAGTGAAAATATATAAATGTGTGTGTGTGTGTGCACTGAGTTATATTAGGAACAGCATTTAATAATGATTGGGACCCCCCCCCCCCATTTTTGCTTTAAGATCCACTTTAAGTACCCTGTATTCTTTGTGTCACTGATTCAACTAAGTATCTAAATATTCCTCTGAAGTGTTTTAGATTGGATGGTGGTACATTGCTGCAGCAAACTGCTCATTCCACTTCATTCCAGAGATGCTCTATTGGGTTGAGATCTGTAGACTGAGCTGGCCACTGAAGTAAAGGAAACTCGCTGTCATATTCCTCAAATGACTTCAACATACTATATGCTTTGTGACATGCTGCATTGTCTTGCTAGAAGTACCCATTTAGCAATGGGTAAACTGCAGCCATGAATGGATGAACATGATTAGCAACAATGTTAAGATAGGCTGTGGCATTCAGATGTTGTTCAACTGGTGGACCTAGTGTGCCAAGAGGCCATGAATCCTTCCTGCCAAGTAGCAATACCTCAGGCAGACAGCAGGGGGTGAAATGGTATGGGGACTGCTTTCTTGATATGAAATGGAGTGAAAAGGACTCATTGTAAAAAGTCTCCATTGTTGCTGCCATATTTTGGTTCTGCCATCAGTATGATACAGTACAAACCAGGATTCATCCAGACCAGGCAACATTTTTCCACTCGTCAGCTGTCCACTATTGATCATGTGCTCACTGAAGCTGCATCTTTCTGTTCTTAGCTGACAGCATTGTGACCCAGGATGGTTATCTACTCCTGTATTCCATCTATGATGGCATGTGATGAACTGTGCACTCCAAGATAATGTTCTGACTATCACTGTCATAGTGAGCTGTGATTTGACAGGCTGTGGTCCTCAAGTCATGTTTCACAATTCATGTCATTCTTCTCTGCACTTGAACAGTTTGCATCCACAGGACTGCCATTGGCTTAAAGTTGTGTGGTTATTACACCACTTCTAGTACACCCTAAATACTGTTGCGCATGAAAATTTCCAAAGAGTAGATGTTCGTGAGATACTGGAAAAAGCACCTTTTGAAAAGTCACTTTAGTCATGGCCTTTACCCATTCTGATGCATCACATACAAAATACAGAACTATTGGATGTCTGTCTTCCTGATTTATTTTACAAACTGCAGCAACATGACTCAAAATCTTCAGGAACAATTTATTTTCCTAAATGAGGTGTTCCTAATAAAGTGGCCACTCAAGTATGTGTGTGGGTGCGTGTGTGTGTGTGTGTATATATATATGGATAGATAGATATATTTTTTTTATTGTAAACATAACAATCTTATGTATGGGATTGACCAGTTTTTGGTTCTCTGCAGTCAGGCAGAGAGGTTACATGCTCATACTCTTGTTGAGGTATGTTACATCGAAATATCAGTTATTAAGGTGAATTACATTTTTTTTTTTTAATTAATTCCATTAACAGTTATTTGACATGATACGGTATAAGAACATAAAATCTGACATGTATGTGGAAGAACATAGCAGTTACTATAGGACAATATTATCTATTTACATGAAAGTGACAGCTGATTAATATTTGCACTGTTAAGCACAGAAAACCTTTCTTCCCCTTTCTTTGTGGGGGGGTGTGTCACTTCTATGCTGGAAAGTGGACTATGATGCAGTCACCCTGCTCAGCCAGGAGTTGATTCCGTGGATTCCAGTCTTGGTCTTGTTGGAAAAGATCTAAGGTGTTGTTTAGCCTTTAGTGGTGATGCTCGTGTAGAATCCGACTTCTCACCTTTTGTTTGGAGGCTGCAAGGAGTAGTTAGCTGCCTTTCTGTGAAGTTGCTGTGCTGTCTGGTCTTGTATGTCTGAGGTAGAAGCTGTATATTACCGCTTTCACAGTGATGAAGAGGTAATTGCAGAATGAATGATTATTTGACTCTGCATGGATGAGATTGAAATACTCCTCTTATGTATGAAGACTACCACAGGTGAGAGCTGCCATTTCCCGAGACAAACTGATTAATTGGATGTTGACTGGGCATTCCAAGTAGATATGCCGGACTGTTCCTGATTGGTAGCAGAACAGGCAGTTATCTGAGATATCTGAATTAAATTTTCATAATATAGTTGGAGTAGGTAATACATTGTGCCACTGAATATCTGTGTCGGGTTTGATGACTCTTGTGTGATATGGTAGATCTCATTGAAATGGTGTTTGGTGGGATGATGCAGGATTTTCCAATAAAGTGCTTTGGTTCGACTGTTGTATTAGAGTGCTGTAGATTTTGTTAGTGTTGCTGGGTGTAAGTTTCCCCCATGAATTATTAGTTTACATCAGAGAGATAGGCACTGGATCTTCTGAGTTAGGAGGGCTAAGCCCCTCTTCCGTTATGCCATCAGGCATAGCAAGTTGAAAAGTGGCCTTTACAGCGTGTATCTGCTCAGCCTGATTCCCATATTCCAGGTTTTCAAGCAAATTTGGAAAGTGCCAGGTGAGGCTCGTAGAAAGAATGTCACCCAAGATCTTCATGCCTCGCCAGCTCCATGGAGAAAAGAAAATCTCTTTCTGAGTGATCAGGTTTCTTACCATCGTGTTGTGGAAGATGGGTTCCATGGGGATTTCAGGAAGGGATGCTGTCTTCACTGTGTGCAGGAGGTTTAGCCTCTTCCATCTTCAAATGGAATCTTCATAGAAGTTTGTTAGATTCACTGGCTGTGCACTGTTGTCATTCTTAAGGTTGTGGAGAGAGAGAGAGAGAGAGAGAGACCTCTAGTGGCAGAGGTGAAAATATATTCAGTGGTGCATTTGTGTGCTAATTCCTGTTGTAGGGAATTAAGGAGAAATCGAGTGTGGAACATTGTTATCCTATTGTCCATGGAGGTCAAGTTTTGTCCTCCATCTTTGAGAGAAGTACATAGCTTGGAGTAGGAAAGCCAGTTTGTTTTGTTCCGTATGAATCGATAGATGGTTGACTTTATTTGTTTGATGAATTGCACTGGTAGTATGAGAATCTTTAGTGTATGCCAAAGGACACTGGTCACTATTTGGTTAACAATTATTGTTCTTCCTCTTGTGGAGGCAGAGGCTCATATTGCTGCCCACTCTCCTAGTACTGGCTTGAAATGTTTATTTAATGTTTCCCAGTTCTTATCCATATAAGGGGGCTTGTTTCCTAGGTAAATCCCCAGGTATTTGTTTCCCTCTGCAGACCATTGACCAGACATTGGGGAATCGATTCGGTTTTTCCATTTGCCACACCACAGTCCTGTGGTTTTTATGTGCATTTAGTTTGGCTCCTGAGGCTGCTTGTTATTATTGGTATGCTGTTTGTATGTTATGGAAATCCTCTTCTTTGCAGGCTATAATTGTAACATCATCAGCATATGCTGTCAAGGTTATGGTTTGGTAGGAAAGTTTAGGACAGGATGTCCTAAGCAGCATGCTTAATCTACACAAAAAGAGCTCAATGGCAATTGTGTAAAGAGGACCAGAAAGTGGAGAGCCTTGTTTAATACCTCTGCTGTAAGGTACAGTTATGGTATGTCTGTTGTTTATTTTCATGCAAAAGTGTGCTTTGGCATACAACTTCTTAATAGAATGAATGATGCCTGAACCAAAGCTGAAGGCTTTCAAGCAGCTGAACAGGTATAGGTGTGCAATGCAGTCAAAGGCTTTTTTTTCGTCTAGTGTTACAAGACCCATTGTTTCACTGTTGTTGGCTATGCTTATGAGATCCCTTACGAGGTGTAAGTTTTCATGGATAGATCGTCCAGGGATCGACTATTGACTGCATTGAACACCTATACCTGTTCAGCTGCTTGAAAGCCTTCGGCTTTGGCTCAGAGCAGGTTTAAGTTTGTTGGCAATGGCTTTTGATATAATTTTATAGTCGGTGTTTATGATGAGATGGGTCTCCAGTTTCCTAATTTTGTCTCATATCCTTATATTGAGTGGGAAGCCATTGGTATTGGCTTCCCACTCAATGGGAAGTTTAATAACAGATGTTGTCATATTGAGTGGGAAGCCTTTGGTATTGGCATTGACATATACTCTGTAGAGGATAGGTCCAAGCTGTTCCCAGAAGGACTAGTAATATTCAGTGGTGAGCCTGTCTATACCAGATTTATTATTATTATTATTCCTGACACCTCCAAGGAGTCTGAAGACTCATCGTGGGAGGACACCTACAACTGCCTCAACCACTACACCGAACCTCTACTATGACTCATCTCCATCAACGCCATCTACTGCCCACCACCACCACAACTAGTATTTTTTGCCTGTAAATTGCGTGGGTTCTGAAGGGCCGATTTGTCTGTATGCGGGATGAAAAACCCGAGTTTCCGGGAGAAAAAACCTTGCTACCTCCATATGAGATCGGCTAACCCACCTTCGATTGAAATTGTCCAGATAAAGATTCCTCCTGTCGTGACGAGAATCGAACTTAGGCCTATTCCAATCGAAGGGCTTATCTTTAGGTAAGGAGGTGCAGGCAGTTGTCAAATCGTGTAGCATAATGGGGAGTTCTGTGTTACACCTAGTTGCTGGTGAAAATCTTTTCACATCGGAGAGAATTATATTCATGGCATGCATAGATGTTGAGTTTGCTTGGTATAAATTTTTGTAGTACCGCAAGGTATATAAGAGGATTTCATCATGATTTTCTGTGATGATGTTTCCACTATCTGTTGTTATAGCAGATATAGTGGTGCACTCTTGTTGACGTTTTTCCAGTGAGAAGAAATATTTTGTGGGTGCATCTGCAAAATTAATGTGTTTGGGTTGTGCTCTTATTAGTGCTCCTCTTGCAGAGTGCTCTAGGTGTGAGCATATGGTGACTTCTAAGGACTGTTGTTGTTGCAGATTTTTAAGTACTGAATGCTTATTCAAATTCCTCTGGTGACTATATTTTTGGGTAAATACCCTAACTTTGAATTTAAAGAGTGACCACTCGGAAATTGATTGGGAAGTAGGTATATCTCTGATGAGAGTTTTGATATAGTTTTTGGAGGTTCTGAGATATTCTGTATCCTGTAGTAGGCTGTTATTAAATATCGAGTATGCTCCTCCTTTGTGCCCAGTGTGTCCAGGAATGCAAATCCTCAGAAGGATGGAATCATGGTCTGATGCATGAGATGGATGGTACGTGACCCTCCTTACATAAGGTATTGTGTGCATAGATGTATAGTATCTATCGAGCGCCATGCCTGGTATAGGACCACCTTTGGTCTTCCAGGAGAACACTTTCTCGTGTGGGTGCAAGTGTCTGCAGGTATCAGTCAGCTCGTAGTCATTTATTACATCCTGGAGAAGCTGAGCTAGTGAGTGTCGATGTTCTTGGCATTGTTGTCTGTCCATTGCAGGATCCAGTGTGCAGTTGAGAGAAGGTTTATTGAGGTATTCATTATTTTATGGTTTAGTTTGTTTTTTTTTTAGTGTGGTAATCCTCACTTCCTTTACTGATAGTTATGCTGCCACTGGGATTCAAGCCTGTTAATCAGGTAGTATATTCTTTTCCTGAGATTGGTGGTTTTTCTTCTTCTTTTTCCTGCCAGAACGGTTCTTAATTCTTCCAGCTGGATGATAAGGCCACTGATGTTGGCAGTGTCATCATATGCTGTCAGCAGTTTTTGTGAAGAGCCTCGAACTTTTTAAGAAAGCTCTGAAGCTGCTCATTTGTAAGTGGGCCTTCAGTGTGAGGAAGACCTGCATTTCCAGTTTCCTCTTCATCATCTGAGGACTCAAGAAGCTCGATCTCTTCATTCCTCTCTACAGGCTGTTGGGAGGGTTCTGGAATGTTTGGGGGCAAAGATTCCCTGTTGCAGCTGCGCTGGTTCGTCTTTGGCAATTTTCCATTTTTGTTTCTTGCTCCTCTTCATTATTTTTATCTTTAGCAGAGTTAGTTAATTGTCTGTTTTCTGTTTCCTTTTCTCTAGGATACTTTTAATCGATGCTGGTGGAGATTCTTCCGAAAGTTGGGTTTCGAATGCCACCACTTGATTTTGTCTCCTCGGTATTCAACTGAAAGTTGTTTCCATGAGACTTTTGTTGTTTGTTAGGAATGCTCTATTTTTTTGTTTGGCTGTTTGCTGCTTCTGTTTCTCTGATCTGCTAGAGTTGGTAGTATTGTTAACCGGTTTCTCATTTTTGGGTAGTATATATGGTCATAACTTCCTTACATGACCTTCTTTGTGGCACTAAAAGCACTGAGCAGTGACAGTAATATAAAAGGTGTAGGGTACTCCATCTATTTCTGTGTTGATTATTTTAGGTATGGAGCTGATTGTGTTGTCATCAAAGTGCATTAGAGCTCACATCGAGAGCTTCTAAAGCTCTCGATGTGAGCAAATTCAGGCCTAGTTGTAGAGGCTCATAGCATTTGGATTTTACCTGTCACTGCGCCGTATTTTGACAGTAATCCGCTAAGCATTTGATGGCTTATTTCTGGTGGGAACATTTGACACTGTTACTTTTGTGGGAGTTAGCGCGATTGGTGAGACATTCACATGGCATGCTCCGATGTTTATTCTCTTTTCAATTAATGTCTCAGACCAGGATGCATTGTTAAAGTACATTTGTACGGTTCCAACAACTCTTGAAATGTGAGTTATATTTTTTGGCAGATGCCTAAAATACCCCACTTTTCTAGTGGGGTATTTTTGATTGCGAAAATTACATTCTCAGACAATGTATTCCACTCGCCATCTGCTACCCCTTGCCTTCTTCCATTCTGTGAAAAAAAAATCTCCTTCACATTGATCTGCTAACAACTTCTCATCTCAATCATCTCCTCCCTCCTCTTCCTCATTCCTGCTTACAAAGTTCAGCAACTGCATTCCCTCAGTCTGTCTTTAGATCTCACATTCCAAAGACACAGCCAGATGCTTTAGTCATTCTTTGGAGCCTCTCCAAAATATCCATCCTCCTTTTCTGGAAATTCATATCATGCTAAAATCCATTGTGATATCCTCACAATCACAATTTTAGCAGTGTAATCCTAAACTTCAGCTCACAGTCTGCCACCACTCTCAAATCTCACATCTGTTCCACCTCCTTCACCATTTTGCCACTAATTATATACTTGCATTCCACTGTGTGCACTTCATAACATTGAACTGGCAGTTCTTCCCACTTGCACATAGTCTATTCAAATTATTCTGTAAGTTCAAAAACACCTTTTCTACTCCCCATAGTTCTCTCTTTATGTCATCTGCATTCAGTTGCATGTATCCAATTAATCCTGTCCCAATATTGTTAATATACAAGCTAAATAATTACAGTCTCAAGACAAAGCCTGCTGCACACATTACTGGTAACTTGCTTCATTCAGGATACCACTCCCCTATACACGGTTTGCTGATACCTATCTGATATCGAATCATCTGTCTAACTCCTAATTCGTTATCTAACTCCATCCATTACAGTTTAGAAACAACTTGTTTAGTTAGCAACTTGTCATCTCTCAAAGGCTTTTCAGTATACCACTGTAATGCCTCTCCCTTGTCCAATGCATTTGTTATTTTGTTGCAGTACATAAGTAGATTACTAAAATATGGCTTTTCTTAAACAAACCCATGCTGTTCATCATTGAGTGCTGCTGTTACCTAGTTCTGGATCTTGACTCTCACTCACTAACCTCTCCAACACACTAAGTGCAATACTAAAGATGCAGATTGGTCTGTAGTTCATATCATCATTCTTATCACCCTTTGTGAATTGAACAATTTATTCCCTGTACACCCCTTTGGGACTTGCCCTGTTGCAAGATTCTTGCTAAACAGTTATGCGAAAGGTCTGTTAACCAAGCAAACACTCACTGAAGATATCTGGAGATATATTCTTGAATCCTACTGTCTCATTAACATGAAGTTTGCTTAATTCCTCATATATCTCATATTCACTCCCCATTGGCTCCTCCTCCACTGTACCCACTACAGTCAAGCTCTTCACATTGTCACGCCTATGAAGAATTGCTTTATTCGTTATATCAGTTACCATTCTGTCATTTTTATTCATCAACATCCTCCCATAATCATTCTTCCTTCTACTGGCCTTGTACCAAAAAAACTCTTTGGGATTTTTCTTGGCTTCCTTGGTTAATTTCTGCTTATACTACCCTTTGGCTGTTCTTACCAGCTGAATCACATCATTTCCATGCTAGCTCCTTGTAGTCCACACATGCAGTTGATTATTATTTATCATCTTATATTGATTCCATAATGCTTTGGTCTTTGAGGCTGCATGTCAGTCTATTCATTCAACCATTTTACACTTACAGGTTATTCCAAATGAAGGTGTATAAAATTTGATTTTGATGAAAGTGAGTTATTTTGTCACCTTATCATTTAGATCAGTGCTTTCCAAACTTATTTGACCTACCATCCCCTTTTCCAAAAAAAACATTTATTCAGCATCCCCCTGGAAACTACTTTGTAAGACTTGACCAGCTCCACCTGGTACATATAAAAAAAAATTGTATGAAAATCAGATCAGCAGTTCTCGAGTTTTAACGAACAAACAGATAGATGCAGAAACAAATTTGCATTTTATTATACTTCTAGTAGAGATTTCTGAAGTTTGGAAATAAGACACCTTGGAACTGAAATTTTAAAACTATTTATTGAAATCAACAAAAGAAACATAAATTGCATGTAAGTATAGGACAAGTTGGAGCTGAAAATTTAATAACATTATTAAAATTAAGAACATGTACATAAATAAAACAAAAAACATAAATTGCACATATGTAAAAATTGCACATAAAATAGTCAATAATAATCAGTAATATTAAAAACAATCCAAATGAGAAGGATGAGCCTGATATGCTGCTACCAATTTATTGATATTTGGCTCTATATTTGTCAGCAGCATTCTTAAATCACTGTGATCAGCTATTTGCAGTCGGTTTTGGTTCCTGCTGAAAATACACAAAACAAACACACCGTTATGACCGATAGTTGAAGGGATCGACAGCCCTAATTATCACTTAGCCCAGAAATTAGTGGCCACACTCAAAGAGTTAGTAGGTCATTTCCCCCCTCCTACATAAAAAATACACACCTCATAAACAAGATTAAAAACATCACACTCAGTGACGAAAATTTATTAGTCAGCCTTGACATAACTGCCCTTTTCACTAATGTCCCTATCAAAGATACTATTATTCTCTTACAGAACATATTTCTGCCTGACATCATGACTCTCTTTTCCCATGTACTCCGCTCCTTGTATTTCGTGTGGTAAAATAATTTTTATCTACAAAAAGAAGGTACGGCCATGGGCTCGCCACTCCCCCCCCCCATAGCTAACTTTTATGGAAGACTTTGAGCAACAAGCTCTAGATTTGGCCAGCCTAAAGCCCAAAGTCTGGCTCAGATATGTTGATGATATTTTTGCCATTTGGTCCCATGGCCGTGAAACATTAAATCCTTTTCTAAACTACCTGAACAAACAACACAAACATATCCAATTCATCATCGAAATCGAAAACAACAATGATCTTACTTTTCTAGACACACTCGTCACGTCTTCCCTCAGGCTGTCTCTCCTTCACAGTCTACCACAAACCTACACACAGGCCAATACATACATAAAAATTAATACCACCATCCAACACAAAAACTAGGGGGTCATGAGCACCCACAAACATAGAGCCCTAACAATTTGCTCTAATGAACAGGCTCTGGACCGAGAATTCAAAATCATTAACCAAATATTTGTAAAAAATGGCTACAATAAAAAAAGGTTCACAAGATCCTCCATAGCCATAACTTATATTAAAGGCATTTCAAAAAAATAGACAGAACACTACTTAAATATAACATTAAGACTACCTTCGAACCCCCGACAAAATAAAGAAATTTACTTAGCTCTTCCAAAGATGTCTTCCATACCTGGCCCACCCAGGGTTTTACAATTTCCCCTATGTAAAGCAGGTTGCAGGTACATTGGATTTTGTAAAACCCTGGATGCACTATCCTAATCAGAAAAGACGAACACAAACGGCACATTAAATACATCTGCTATGGTAAAATGGGCTTATCAGACCACACACTCCAAACATGCCACAGAATCGACTGGAAAGGCACCAAGTCCCTACACCGCACCAAAACCTGATTTGAGAGAAAATTCAAAGAAGCTTGTGAAATGCTAAAACATTATCCAAACCTGAACAAAAATTATGGATTAATCATTCCAAGAGTGTGGAGGACCCGTCTGCAACCCTTATAACAACCAGAACAAGCCCAGAAGAAAATCTCAATACAAGAGGACTTGAATGTAGTTCTGTTTGTAATATATTTGTATTTTAATTTTTTATTTATTTATTTATTTATTTTTTCCCATAAGAGATCAGGCTAAGTTGAAAGATTAACAAGCATCTAGATTCATTTTACCTTTGTATAGTGCAGTGTCATATAGCTTGTATCTTATACATATGTATTTTTCCTGATGATGACCCTCGTACAGAGGCCAAAACATCAAAAGTTACTTTCCTAATGTTAAGTAAAGTAATTATTCTGACACGTGTTGTGTCTCCATAATTTCTTCACTATGAATACTGACCACCGTGTAACCATAAAAGAAAGAATTGTGTAATCTGTGTAGCTAAGGTACTGACTAGGTACCTTACTTAAATAATAACACTAATAATATTAATAATAATAACAAGTTGTGTATGGGCGAGCGATATCCAGGAAAAGGAAAGTCACTAGTGGAGTGCTCAGGGGTCTGTTTTAGGGCCATTACTGTTTAACTTGTATATTAATGATATTGGTAAAGATTTGGATGGAGATATTCAGTTGTTTGTAGATGATGGGACGAACCATGAAGACTAGTGAAGATGTTGTGGCCTTACAAGAAGAGTTGAATAAATTTAGTGATTGGGCACGGAAATGGGGATGCGAGTTCAATGTTGCAAAATGTAAGATTTTAGAATATGGAAAACAAAGATGGGATGCAAAATTTATACTTGGTGAGGATATATTGTCGAAGGTGGAGGAAATAAGAGATCTGGGGTGATAGTGGATAAGGATATGAAATTTAGGGGACACATAGCCAAAATTGTGAAGACAACACAAAGGCTTCTGGGAATGATGTGGAGGACACTGACGTGTAGAAGTAGGGAGATTCTTGTTCCGTTGTATAAGGCTTTGATTAAGCCACACATGGACTATTGTGTCCAGATTTGGTCACCTGGTTTTCAGAAGGATGAAGAGATGTTGGAAAGGGTCCAAAGGCGTTTGACTAAGGTTGTTTCTGACCTCTGGAATGTCGAGTATGTGGAAAGATTGAGAAGATGTAACTTGCGGAGTCTGGTGGACAGGAGGAAGATGAGAGATATGATAGAGACCTACAAGTTGGTAAGGGGTTGTTATAGGAGTAATGATGTTCTACATAAAATAATGGAAGAACCAGAGGTCATCCCTGGAAACTGTATAAAGAGGGTGTGAGTAGGGGAGGGAGAGGCAGGTTTTTTTCATGCAGAGTTGTGAATGATTGGAATGCCTTGCCTTGAGAGTGTGGTGTCTGCAATTAGTTTGAGTGTGTTTAAGACATGGTATGATGAGCTGTGTGTGTGTGATAAAAGGACCTCCCAGATGAATCTTTGACTCCATGAGGTCTTTGGGTAATAATAATAATAATAATAATAAATAATAATAATAACTACATCAAATTGCTAACTGCTTGTCACACAATTCAGAAACAATCTAAAACTGATTTCATACATCTCACGTATTTATAATATTATGCAGTGAGTAAGTCATAACATGTACATGTTCCTGCCGATGCGTACTGGACTTCTAAAATCCCGATCACCTGAAAGTGCACACCTTCCAACATCGCTCATTAAGACCCGTCATCTGACTTCAATGCCAATCGGCTGTAACTGGCATTTTTTACATTTCCTTGGAAAATATAGCATCCATTACAACCTTTACTTATGTTATAGAACAGTTATATCGTCAAAATTTTTTTCAGCACCTAATTTTTGTCCTTTATGCTTTCACCATCCCCTTAACTTCAATTCAGGGCCCCCTTTTGCTCATGAGGCCACTACCCCCCCCCCCTGGATAATTCCAGCAACCCCAAAGGGGGGTGGTACCGTCCACTTTGGAAACCACTGATTTAGATGAAAGAATTTTTTTTTTTTTAGATTTTTCTTTTGATCGTATTAATTACAATGGCCATTTTCATTTAGTGGGTCCAAAGAATTTTTACAATTTCAGAGGATTTTAAAATTACTCACAGCTTATTTTCAGATTTTCCAATTTCTGATTTTTCTGTTTCTGTCCCATCCAGATATCATCCTCATCCAACCATATTTAACTCATTCCCACAATTTTTCAGCAAATCAACTCAGTGCAACAATTTCATCTCCATTATTTTTGATGCTCTTGGTATTCTTAGGCATAGTGATTCATTCTGAATTCAGTCTGTAGCCCGTCCAACCTATGCAACTAGCTGTGACTTCTCCACAACTGCTTCTGTCCACTCATCTTTATCAATTTACCCCATTCATGACTCATTTACTCTCCTTTCATCTCAGGCTGTTTTATTTATATGCTAATCATCAATAATAAAAACAAATTATAAAAATGCTGGCATGGTTTGCCGAGAGTGGTTAGTGTATCCGCTCCCTGGCCAAAAGGCTGTGGGTTCGAATCTCGCTGTAAGCATGGATGTTTGTTTCGGTGAAAATACTACTAGTGGTGGTGGCAGGCAGTACATGTGGTTGGTGGATTAAGTGATGGAAACAGAGAGTAGTGTAGATGCTCTCCTTTGATGGCATCTACTCTGGAGTCCCTGGAGGTGTCATGTAATAATATTAAAAAAAAAACTTATTTATTTGTAGAATTTTAGCCTAAGTTTCATAGGAATCTTCAGTATTTACAGAACAGCAAAAACAGAAAATTCTAAAAAGCGCACCTTAGTAGCTAATGTAAGATAACTAAAATGGTCAGCATTATTTTCCTTAAAAAAAAAAATATATATATATATATATATGTGTGTGTGTGTGTGTGTTGATGTTAGGGAAGTTAAGCACAGTTAAAAGTACCATCTCCCATAAAGGGGGATAGATGTAGACCAGGGATCTTCAACCTCTCAGACAGCGCAGGCCACATTAAAAATTTCAGTGAAGTCTGTGGGCCATTAAATAAATAATAAATTTATTTAATCCTTTATCCAAGTGTAAGCAAACAAAATTTGTGCCTGAAGTATCTTCAGAACTGAGGCAACTCGTGGTAAAGGTGGACCAAGCTGTCATCACTCCTTGTCTTAGTATCTTTCGTAATGCAAAGCACATCTCCTTGCAGACATGTATAATGCTATGCATTAAGGGAAGGGCCACTACCTAGACCGGTTTCGACCTTTATTAAGGTCTCGTCAGTGGGAACCAAAACATAGAGGTGGTGATACTAAGGCAGAAGCAATGGAGAAGTCATATTTACCTATATGAGTTACAAAAAGGTATCTCACCTTATTATTAAATTATTCTGGATTTAGAGAAAGATGTTGAAAGTTTTTTCCACTTGGTTAGACTATAATAAATTTAGTTTCATCCTTTATCCAAGTGTAAGCAAACAGAGCTTGGTCCACCTTTACCACGAGTTGCCTCAGTCCTGAAGATACTTCAGACTTTGTTTGCTTACACTTGGATAAAGGATTAAGCTAAATTTGTTATAGTCTAACCAAGTGGGAAAAAACGTCCAACAAGCTATACTGTGGTATTTCGAATTATAAAATGCTTTCCAGATTCACAAGGAACGCTGTGCATTTAATACTTTACATAAAATCCTATAAAAATAAACAAACTCAGCTTTAAAAGTGTAGGTAGGTGTTGGGTTCATGATGAGTAAATACAATCAGTACTTGAAAAAAGATAATTTAATGAAGAAAACATTCATTTTTTACAATGTCAATGTGCAACTTGGCAAAGTTTTTCCTTGACCAGCTTGTTGATGTTGGCATCAATGTTGGAAGTCGCTATGCGCAGAAAGATATCAGTCACAAAGGCAAAGTCTGTCATCCACTTCAGATCGTTAAATTCTACAATCGGATTCCCCTTGGTTTGCATGAACTGCTGTATTTCGCTCCTTAAGTCAAAGATTCTTTTAAGAACCTTCCCTCTGCTCAACCAACGCACATCACTATAATAAACCACATTGTCGTGATCCACTTCACACTCTTGGGTCAAAAACTCTTGGAATTGATGATGATTCAATCCTCTTGCCCTAATAATGTTGACGACAGTCGCAATAACTTTCATGACATTCTCAAATCCAATAGTTTTCTTACACAAATTCTCCTGGTGGATTAAACAGTGGTAATGGACGAAATTTTTTCCTTCTAGTTCAGGTTCTTTCTGTAGCAGTGAAACAAACTCTTTGTTCTTTCCCACCATAGCATGGGCACCATCAGTTACCACACCCTCGAATTTGGTTAAGCTGAGGTCGAAACACTGGAGCGTTTTTTAGCCAGTTGTGCTGTATCCTTCACATCTGTGCTCTCATCTAAAGCAAGTGAATATGACGTAAATTCGGACGCGTCATGCTACAGTTACCCCAGACAAACTCGGTTTTTTAAACACTTCCTTATTATTTGGGCACACAGAATATCCCCAGCAGCGATAAGACACTCTTTCATAAACTCGCCATCCAAGAAGGCTTTTGATTTTTCAGCAATTTTTTCAGCTATTAGATAACTTTGACACACGCTTCTCTCTCTCTCATCCCTCTACCTTTGAAACATACCCTGCTGCAGGGGCATGCCAGCAATATGTGCAATGTGTGTGATGTACACAGGCGCCAGGATAGTAAAGGCACCAAAGATTTCAGGTGAGGAGAAAATACTTTAAAAATATATTATTCATTAATTATATCAAAATAAATTACATTTTTGTTTAAATTTTAATTATATTTTTATAGATTTTCTGAAACAAATTATTTATAATCACTTATTTGTTATTATTCCTTAAGATCTTATATTATTCTGATCCTAGTTCTAACAAGTAGTTTAGCGTAAACAAGTAAAAACTTGAACTTGCGTGAGTTTACTGTTTACAGGATTATGCTTGTTTGAATTTGTTTAATCTTGTTCAAACTTGCATTTGCTCTAAACATATATAAGAAAATCTGCTGCAGTTTTTAACTTTATTCTATATTCTGCTGATAACAGCAGAATATAGGCAACATCTTGAGAAAAATTTAAATCATTTGAACAATTACAAAAAATGGTCAGAATTAATTACATCCTTAAAAAACAAAACTTGTATTGATCATTTGCAACAAACAGTTATAGATAATGAAAGGAAACGTTGGCATGAAGTTATAAAAAGAATAATTTTTGTAGTACAGTTTTTGGTACTACATAAATTTTGTAGTACATAAACTTTACGATTGCAACAATGGCAATTTTTTTAAAATGCATTGAGATGTTAGAAAAGTTTGATCCTTTTATATCGGAACACACGCAACGTGTAGCTAATGATCCTGACTTTAAAAATATGCCCTCTTATTTAGGAGATAAAATTCAAAATGAAATACTTTGTTGGCATCAAATATTTAAAATAACGTTTTTATAAAGGTTTTTTATTGGGGGGGGGGGGGTATAAGGGTGCCAACTAAAGTTTTGCACATGGTCGCCAGACACTACTGGTGCACCCTCCTGCTCTGCTGGCATTTTAAATCAGTTTGGAGATGGTTCCACACGAAGCTGCCCTTGAAGGTGATCGAAATTGGATGTGTGCTTTGTCTCATAGTGTCGATTTATATTGTATTCTTTTGATACTGACACTGACTCACGACAAATTAAACACACTGGCTTATCGTCGATTGGCACAAAAAAGTACAAATTGGTCAATTTTTTCATTAAAAACCCGACAAGAATAACTTGATTTATGCTTTTTACTCTTAGACGCCATAGTGATAGAAGGTGAACCCAAAAAAGTGATCCAAAATGGCCATGTAAAAGTTATTATCCACTGAATATGTCTCACACTAATGAAAAAAAGTCTGGTAATATAAAACCACAATAGGCTATTGCTGACATGATGAACCGGTATGCGCTTATACACGAATATCACACTGTTCATGACCGACTAATTGACTGTGGATGAGATCCTCTTTATTTATATGAAAATAATGAAGTATTGAAAACCTTTGAGATGTATCTGGAAGGCACTAGACAGCACACTCAAATGAACAACTGCTTCTACCTGCGATGTTAGTACTACTACTTAAGTACTGCTTGGCGTTTGTAGATGGCTGAAGAAGCATGTCTATTCTCAAAAGTAAATTCTCAAAAGTAAAGCAAATTTGGATAAAGCAACTTCACTTTAATCGTTGAATATAATGATACAGGGATTATAGCCTTCTCACCGACCCGAATCGCTAACAAAATTAAAATGAATTTTAATTAAAGTTAAAATTTATTTGAACTAGAGTTTAAAAAATTCTTGCATTTTACAAGTTACTAAATTCTTAGTAATTTGTAATAATTTTTAAAAGTGGAATTCTTTTAGGAAAATAAAAGAAACTCAAGATAGATGAGAAAATAAGAAAAGAATTTAGAAATAATTAGAACATTTAATATAAGTATTCAAAAAATAAAATCTTTACGGAATAACAGAAAATAAATTAAATTACATAAATATACTTGAAATTTTTTAAATTAAAATTTTAGGGTTTTTGATTTCATATTCACAAAATTAGAAATAATGGTCTTAACCTCTTGCTACGAGCTGCCTGAGTTTGTACTATGTACTAGGACTACGTGCATTTGCTCATGCTAGTAGTCGCCGATACTTTTATAGTTTACTATACTATATTCGGCATGAAACTCTCTGATTCCAATCATTGAGTTTCTTATTCGGTTTTAAAACAATGTGGGATTTACTATCCCCTTAATTTAAATAATGTTTATATCGCCGAAATGAAGCCGATTGGCCCTTTATATTTAAGTAACTTAATGGGTGCACCTTTTTGACAACTCCTATAACAGAGTATATAAGTTCTTTTCGCTATACCTTTTGGTATTTATTTGGTCTAGCTACTCACTAATGAAGCCTCAATAAAGGCTGAAACCAGTGAGATTGCTAATATGAGTTCGCTCTCTTAAGGTTTTAGCCTTAAGGGAGCAATTTGAATCTCCGGGGAAAGTGTTTTCCGGCACAGCCCGGTGAGGGGCTTTGTCGGTGAATGCTTTTCTTCGGAATATGAGCGGTTCTGCTCGGTGGTGGTGGTGGGTGGAAGGCCATTACTGAGTGGAGCCAACGCTGAGATGGACGGTCTTTTGCCCACAATCGAGTGGCCTAGGGATTGTCCGAATTTTTAGAGACGGCTTTACTTATTCATAAGGCTGAAACCGGTCTGGGTAGTGACCTCCCACCATAATATAATAACAGCATACATTTCCTAGGAAATGTGTTTTTACATTATGGAAAATACGAAGAATAGCGATCATAACTTTGCCACCTTTTGCTATGAGCTGCCCGAGTTTGTACTACGTACTAGGACTACGTACATTTGCTCACGCTAGTAGTCGGCGATACTTTTATAGTTTACATTACTATATACTATATTTGGCATGAAACTCTCTGATTCCAATCTTTGAGTTTCTTATTCGGTTTTAAAACAATGTGGGATTTACTATCCCCTTAATTTAAATAACGGTCTTAACGTCTAATTCCGCACATATATCATTTTCAATAGCTATTAACGTCAAACTAACAAGCCTTTTTTGTGACATACTTGTTCTTAAGGAGATTTTAATCAATTTCAACTTGGAAAAGGAACGTTCACCGCTCGCTACAATAACAGGTAAGGTTAATAATATTCTTAAAGCAATTGAAAAGTTAGGAAAAGATAAATTATTGGACACAATAAAATTAAGAATATCGAAAGGGTTTTGAATATTTAAATTATCCTTCAGAAAAATATGCCGGAAAGCACATAACTCGTCATATAGTTCTATTGCATTTACGTCTTTATTGTCGCTGTCCTTCAAGAGATGCTCTAAATCATCACAATTTTTTCGTAAATCTTCATTATTAATTTGTAGTAATCTATACAAGAAATTGAAATTATCATAATATGTTTTTAGTTGTTCAAAACGTTCTATTAACGAACACATTGCAACATCTAGAAGTGTATAAAACACATTCACTCTAAATTTATCTTCTGGCGATTGCGGCGTTTCGTCATGATGCTTGTAGTCAAATTGTCGTGTCTTCTTTCGTCGTCGAACTTCCGTACCAGTTTTAAATTCTTGTTCTCCATCCACCTCTTCACTCAGTTCTTTTCCCGTTTATAGAACTTCTTTAAAATTTGTATCTGATCGATACTCTTGTAAGAATATTTTTAAGTTTTCAATAGATTCTAAAGCGAGTGTAATATTTTAATATTTTTGTCTTGAAGCATTTTACTCACAGGGTTTATTCTGTTAAGTAAATCATGCCAAGTTATAAGAGAGCAAATAAATTCGTAGTCCTTTATTTTAGCACATAATGTTTGTGCTTCATGCTGAGTTTCTTTATTAAAATTTTCATTATTTAAAATTTCAAAAAGTGCATCGTAAATTTCTCCTAACTGATATCGTAGAGGGCGGATTGCATTAATTTTACTTTCCCCATCGCGTTTCTGATGGCTGTTTCAATGTTAATTTTTTACGAACTTTAAAAGTATTGCCCAACGTTTGTAAGAGAATGAAAAGAAATTATATATTTCTTGAATAATTGCAAAGAAACTAATTGTATCTGCATTCAATTTGGCTGCATCGTTAATGATTAAATTTAGAGTATGAACAGCACATGGCATGTTTGTCCCATTGTCATACCCTTGACCTCGCATGTCTTCAATGGGAATGTTCCATTATTCCAGTTCCATTATTGTTGCACATAAACCACTTCCTATGGAATCTGATATATCTGCAAAACCTAAAAAGTTTTCCCTGATCTTCACAATTCCATTGTCATGAAACAAAGCGAATAATAATGGTCATTTGTTCTGTTTTACTTGTATTAGGTGTACAGTCTAAAATTATGGAATAATATTTAGATTTTTGAATTGATAATAAAATTGTATCCCTGATTGCATTACTTAAAGTTTCCAATATTTCATTTGACTGTCTTTACTCAAATAGTGTACTCTGTTGTTTCATTGTAGGGCCCTTTCAACATAATTTTCCGTATCGGGATCAAACTTCGCAAATAGTTCGACTAATTTTAAAACATTCCCGTTATTCCTTTCATATAATTTATCAGATGATCCACAAAAAACTAAATTTTGGCTACGAAGGAATTTTATAATTTCAATCAAGTGTTCTAAAACACTCGTCCAATGTTTCTTTTACATTTCATACATGCTTTGAGTCTGGCAATCAATAATAGTTTTGTTTTTTTAAATATTTATCAAGTTCCTTCCATTTTAAGAAATTTTTCATGTGAGTTAAACTAGTTTCATGTCTATACAAAGTTGTACTTACATTTCTTTAATCGTTATAACCTTCTACATGACTACTTGATTCAGTAGGTGCGAAAAGTTTGTAACAAAAGCAAAAAACAGAATTTAAAAGTTTCGGAATAAATGAGCCATGTTCTTGGCACGAGTTCCCCATTTTCCATTTTTCTATTATAATACGTGTCGCCAAATTTACGACCATATGTATCTCTGGGATATATTATATTTTTCTTTTGAACAGGCCCCATTTCAATTAAAACAACTCGTAATTTTTCATCGATATTTCCCCATTCACCTGGATCTTTTAAATTTACAGAGACTAACAATGTGTTAGTTTCGTGGTCAACTACAACTAAATCGTCTCCTAACTGTTTTTCACTTAAATCATGCGTCTTGTTATCTTGTTCAATAGTTGCAATATTACTTTCATGCAAACTGGATGATGTGCATGGTTCTTCAACTCTGATTTCTAATGTATCGAGTTGGTCACAATCTGCATCAGAATATTTTAATATTTTAAAAAATTTATTAAGAGCCCCAGTTTGTTTCTTAATATCTGCTTCTTTCGCAGCATGACACGATTTTGTGCACCGGATAACGTTTTTTTTAATTTTTGATTCCATTTCTATTTTATACCCACAAGAAATTATTACAGAACATGACACAGACACGAAATAATAGTCCGCACTGCACTACTGTCAGTAGCCTACCGAGATGAGTACCATATGACTGGTTAACTATCAACAAATATTTTGTACGAAAATTTGTTTCTGCGCATAAAAACCGTTCACTGTTTCACTTTAGATAGACTGCAGTAGACACAACATTCTGCAGGCAAGCATTTAGCCTGCTCTGGCTGAAAAATTGTAAACAGCTGGCTGATCAAAGAGGCGGCAATATACAATTTTTTAAAATTTTTATTCGGTGTATCCAGCCTTATTTATTTTAATATTGATCATTCTAAGAATTTTTTGTTTTTATGATAAAAATTTTGTTTCTTAAAAATGAACTTATGAACCGTGCCCCGGCTGCAGCATCTCCTTCATAGCGGCACTCGCATGCACTGCATGCCTGCTTCCACCGGCCCTGTGTAGACCATCAATCTGTTGAAGTTAAGACAATGGAGTAATGTTTCAAACATTTCTTTATAAAGTTGTTGTACGAGGAAATTACTTTTATGGAGGATACTTGTCTTTCCACTGAACTTTATTTATTGTTCAGACTTATGATTTTTAATATAAGACATAAGATCTAAAATAAGATAAGCCATAAGAGCAAAGTATCTGGTAGACACCTTGAAAACTAAGAAGCAGAAGCTTATCCGTGAATGATGTGAGAAAAGTGGGGATTTTTCTGACAGGGAGGTATTATTTTCCCCTATTTTTATAGTTTGTTTTTATTATTATGCCAATTCATAGTATTCCTATATTGAAACAAATGCTAACGATTTTCATACAAGCATTTACTATCTACTCTTTTTTACACCTGTCTCCCTCTGCACTATGATTCCCTCAATTGCCCTCTCCATCTTTCATTCCTGTTCTTACATTATCTTACACTACTTGTTTCTGCATTAACAAATACTTCAGTCTTCCCTATTTCAGACAGTGTGAAAGAGTTCTGCTCTTTTCACCATACATATGCCGTATCTTTTTTCTTGTCTTGATCATTTCATTCTTCTTTAAGTCTTGCTTTCTGGGAATTGGATTCTCTTTTTTTTTTTTTTTTATCAGAAATCATGTTTGCTTTTGTACCATCAGCAATATGCTATTTTATTACCACCGTAACATGCACTTTTGTTCTAGCAGCATACTTTCTTTTTTTCCTGCAGTCGCACTCACTTTTCTTTTTGTTCTTCAGGTTCTTTTGAACCTATAAATCAGCACTCATTCTCTCACTTATCTTTATAGCTAATACCACTCACACTCTCATGCTTCTTGCTGTCTTCTATCCTCTACCAACTCCTTGCTCTTTACTCTCATGTAGTACCTTGTAATCCATCAAAATATCCATATCCTCTTACTTCCCTTGTTCCATGTCTCCACAGATACCCCCCCCCCCACAATTCACCCATGCACATATGATATGCCCATGCTTGCTTTTGAACCATCTTTGAAAAATCAGTACTGCTCACCACATTTCATTTTTATGTTCATCCATCCATCCATAAATTCATTGGCCATCATCAGATACTGTATGGTCACCCTGCTACTCAGTAATGTGCCACCCAATCCTTGCCTGGTGGTCCTTTTGGGTGCTTTAGGGGCTTCAAAACTCTGAAGACCAGTCAATCCAGATGCATCATCCACCCATCCATCTCATTGAGAGTCTAAAACTTCCTCTCTTTCCAGGAACTTTATTTTCTATTACTCTTTTGAGAAGTCCTCCTTCCATTCTTTCAGTGCATTTTTTTATCAAATAGAAGTAAATGGACATTTTTATGAAAATAATGATTAACAAATAACTTATATGGCAGTTTATTTATTATAAAATTTTTACCCGGTTCTCAAGGACATTCTCAGTGTGTATAAATGGTTTGTGTCTATATTCCAACTTATTCATACTTTGGGCAAAAATTTTATAATAAATAATTTGTCATCTAAATTTTTGGTAGTTTGGTATAATGAGTGAATATCAGTTCTAGTTTAGTTGGCTGAAGAGATTTCATTTCCAGTATCCAGCCTCCAGATCGTGGGTTCAAATTCCACAGTATGGAAAATTTTGTGAATGTCTGTAGGCAGTAGATGATTTTCATCATCTGGTATGAGACCACCATCTTACTTACACAACTTCAGATTTCCAATAAGTATTGGAAATCTGAAGTTGTTATGAAAAAGTTATGTGTCTGTTCTCTAGAGTTGGTTTCCATATTAATTTATCCTTAGCCTATCCACATCATTAATGTGCCCTATATCCTTTCATGGGTGTAATTGACTGAACATAAAAATTATATGTATAAAATAAGAAAAAAGTTTATAAATGTTTCATAGGTTTTTTGTCTTGTGTATTAAGATTCCCAACTTAATACTGTGATGGATCAGAAATGTCAAAATCAAAGGAGGATTTGATTTATGTATTATCTTCTTATATATATATTATTTTTTATATGAATCTCACCCAAGAAAGATTAACCTATCATACATTCAGAATCATAGGTAAACTGAGTTTAGTAATTTTGAAATCCTGCTCTAGAGCTCAAATGTGGTATGTTTTTTTGAATTATGTCTCCTGTCCTCACTAAACAGAAAAGTAAATATTTATGTATATTTATTTATCTTCTCAATTATATGCTTATGTGATTATTTACCTATGAAGCTTGGTATATATGAGGGTTAAGATTTGGGTAATGTAGAATCTTTGAAATGGAATTAGATTTCAAAGCTGATAGCATATCCACACTCCAACCTACAGGTATATTGGTTTTTAATTGTATTGAACCATCATGAATGTTTGTGAAAGTCCCAGTGCATGGCTACTATCCTGCTTATCCTTAGTGCCTCCGCACAAATTAGAAGAACAGCAGTATATTGCATCCTTCAATTGGAAAAGGCCTAAGTTAGATTCTCGTCATTACAAAAGGAATCTTTATATGGGTTTTTTCATTTGAAGGTGAGTTAGTTGATCTCACTCACCTTCAAATGAGAAAATATGGAGGTAGCAGGGTTTTTACCCCGAAGTAATAGAGTTCAAGCATCAAATTATAGGCTTATCTGTGTCAGATGTTGTGGTTAAGGTGTTAAAGAGGCTGGTGAGAACCAGGATTGATCCAGAATAGGATTGACAACAATGGTATTATCTTTGATGGACAGCATGGGAGGTCATGTTTTAGTAATCTACTTATTACAGTAAGGCAGTGTTTCCCAACGTGGGGTGCACGCCCCGCAGGGGGGCAATTAGAAAATGATGTTGCATTCGTCACCTCATCACCAATGTAAGCAATAAATTGTCGATGTTGCAACCTGAGACTTTCTGAGAAAAAAAGCTAACATCACTAGTACAGCAGTCAACATAAATACAGTATCAAGAAGAACTCTCGGAAAAGCAAAATGATGAGTATGTTAGAACTTTATTCAACATAAAAGGAACAATGGCATGGCTTTCTGATGAGATGGAAACGTGATACTGAAATTCAACTAGTTTTGCAAAATAAATAAATACTGTTGCCCTTCCCGTCATCATATTCAGTTGAATGTGGCCTTTAGTGCTGTAAATGACTTGCTACTGAAAAAAAGAAATCATCTGGATATCACAAACCATGGGTATTTGAGATTGAAAATACTAAATTAGTACCTCAAATAAAAACTCTTTGCAGCAGACATCAAGCTCAAGGATCGCATTAACTTGGATTTTATTTTCCCGAGTTCAGTTCGATTTATGTTTTATAATATATGAAGTTAATATAAAATTATATTCATTGAATAAAGTCAAATTAAAAACAGTAAAACTGTTTTTAATTTTTACCTATGTTCCTTTTTTATTTAAATATTCATTGAATAAAGTCAAATTAAAAACAGTAAAACTGTTTTTAATTTTTACCTATGTTCCGTTTTTATTTAAAGTACATATTTATATTATACTTTTTCAGAACTTGACTGATTATTATGCTAGAGGAGGGGCATCAAAATCTTTGAGGCGGGGCATGATCCAAAAAACGTTGGGAAACACTGCAGTAAGTGATGGCTTCATTGGACAGAGGAGAGGGATACACAGTATTGGAGTAGTGCATTGGATCAGAGACTGGCTCTATGATAGGTATCAGCAAGTTGTGTATGTGGGAGCAATATCCTAGAAGATGAAAGTCACTAGTGGTGGCCTCAGGGGTCGGTTTTAAGACCATTGCTGTTTAATCTGTTTGTAATGATATTGGCAAAGATTTGGATGGGGATATTCAGTTGTTTGCTGATGATGCAAAGTTGGGATGAACTATGAAGAGTAGAGAAGATGTTGTGCTGCCTTACAAGAAGACTTGAATAGATTGAGTGAATGAGACAGGAATGAAGATACCAGTTCAATGTTGCAAAATGTAAGGTTTTAAAATTTGTGAAAGAAAGATGGTATGTAGAATTTACACTTGGTGAGGATATATTGTTAGAGGTGGAGGAAATAAGAGATCTTGCAGTGATAGTGGATATGGATCTAAAATTTAGAGGACACATTGCCAAAATTATGAGGACAACACAAAGACTTCTGGGAATGATGCAGAGGACACTAACTTGTAGAAGTAAGAAAATTCTTGTTCCATTGTAAGTGTACTCTGATTATGCCACACATGGACTACTGTGCACAGATTTGGTCACCTGCTTTTCAAAAGGACGAAGAGATATTGGAAAGCATCCATAGGCAACTACAATTTTTGATCCTGGAATGTCGAATATGAGGGAAGGTTGAGAAGATGCAATTTAGAGTCTAGTGGATCGGAGGAAGAGGGATGATATGATAGAGACCTACAAGTTAGTAAGGGGTTGGTATATGATCAATGTTGAAGTTTTTCAGAAAACGGTGGGAGATCAGGGTAGAATCAGAGGTCATCCCTGGAAGCTGTATAAGGAGGGTATGAACAGGAGCGTGAGAATCATGTTTTTTGCATTCAGATTTGTGACTAATTGGAATGCCTTGCTTGAGGGGGTGGTGTCAGCTGACACCACCCCCTCAAGCAAGGCATTCCAATGTGAGGCATACCATCAGACACTTGACATCATCACATTATGATGAGCTGTGTGTATGACAAAAGGACCTTCTAAATGAGTCTTTAATTCCATGAGGTCTTAGGATAAATAATAATATAATAAATATTATAATAAAATCTCATTATTCTTATGAAAATATCATAATTAAAATGTGGCATTCAGATGAATGGATTTCCTGAACTGAAGCAAACTGCTAATTGTTCATCTGAATTTAAAAAAAAATTTTTTTTTTAGAATTTAATGTACATTATGATATAGTTTATTTTACACTTGTATTATTACAGATTGATTTTTTAAGTGTGTTCTTTAATTGCATATTATAGAAGTATTGGTGTACATTGAAAATGTATAATTATTAATTTATATACTGTCATAATTAAAAAGTATTGATTATCAGACACGTGACAGAAGTGAATACCCACCTTTGCAAAGAAGCATAAGTTTATTTCATGCTTGGAATTGTTGTGATATTGCTTTGATTTCTGTATATAAATGACGGAAAGTGAACTCGAAATTCAGTAATATCGCAAATCCATTAACCTGTTTAATTTTTACAAAATTAAGACTGCAGATATCATTTTTATGTGGCTAAGTGAGTTCAAATACATATGTATTTTTATCATTACTAATAGTAATGTTTTTACTATTAGTAATGATTAATGTACTTATTCAAATACATATGTATTTTTTAGTGGCATAGTGAGCCATTTTATGTTATCAATCATTGCCATTTAAAGTATCAGTCACTCTCACTCACTCACTCACTCACTCTCTCTCTCTCTCTCTCTCTCTCTCACACACACACACACACACACACACACACAGGTAGGATTTGAGAGAGAGAAGAACAGAAACACTAAAAATTACAAAACTGAGTAAATAGATAAATGAAGGATTGTGGTATATTCTAGTGGTACAGTGAGCCATGTTATATTACCAATCATTGCTATTTAAGCTCAAGAAGGTCTCACTCACTTTCTCTCTCTCTCTAACACACACACACAGAGAGGTGGGGTTGAGAGAGAAGAATAAAAACATTAAAAAATTGTAAAACTGAGTAGAGAGGTAAATGAAGAATTGCATAATACAGCTTTGTGCTTTAATTGTGGCTATGTATAGTATGGTTGCTGTGCACAATAGCACTCTGTTTAGGAAGGGTAATGGACTTTACATAGTATTGTATAAGTTCTAGCTTTTGTCACCTGAAACTAGTTGGTAATGTTCTCACAAAGTGGATTAGGGGGTGAGACATTTCCAACTACTGCATTTCTTTTTGACAAAGAAATTATTATTATTTTATAGGCATCTCCATGGAGTCGAAGACTCATCGTAGGAGGCCCAAACTATCCACATAATCTAAATGAGTAGGTAAGGATACATACTATGAAAAATATACCTGTAGTCACACCATAACTAGTATTGGGAAAAAATTATTCTCTCTCTCTCTCTCTCTCACACACACACACGTACACATTATTATCATCATCATCATTATTTTCTTCGGAATGTATGTGGAGTTGAAGACTCATTATGAAAGCCTCCCAGTAACCACACAGTATTCACACAATCCTATCACTCTTTCTCTTGACCATTTCTGATAACCTATCTCACTACAATTTCTGGTAACCCATATACCACACTCCATGCAAAGCGTCTCATCCTTGTGGCTGGCTGTAGTAATTATGTTTTACACAATTTCCTGGGGTGACCCCTCATTCTCTCTCTCTCTCTCTCTCTCTCTTCCTGTCATGTATTGAAAAATTTTAATCCTGTAAATATACCTCTGATGTTATATTTAGAAATAATGATTCAGGGAAGAACAGAAGGAGTAGTTATAGCATTCAACACTAAACAAGAAGGTATTCTTGGATGGCAGGCAGTATCATACAGTGAGGTGGGCAAATATGGAGATTTAGGCAGTTAAACTTATTTGTGCCTTTGGTCCCATAAATAGTCTTACGCAGGAAGAAGTGAAGAAATTTTTCAAGTCATTAGAGAAGGAACAAAGAAAAAGGAAATGTTGTTTTGGAGATCTAAACAGCAGAATACCAGACATATAGAAATGTTTTCGGAAAATATTTAGGAAAAAAAAAGCAAAGCTAATAATAATGTTTAACACCTACTGGAATCCTGTTCAGTACATGGACTAGTCATTGCTGATACTGTGTTCTGACATAAAGATTTGCACAAATTCACAGGGAGAAAATATATAAGAAATAAGAAAAGTCTCATTGACCATGCTGCTATTGATATCACTATCTTCATGCTGGCTCAGAATACAAGTATAGAGGTGATTTGAAATAGGAAGTGATCACCATTTAGTTTTGAGCAGGATGAAATTGAATATCATCCTGAAAAGAAAAGTGTGTAAGAAAGTTTTAAAAAGAATCAAAGTCAAGCATCTCTTTTACTGGTAAATTGTGGATTGAGATATACAAGTATTATTTTTAAAAAAATGAACGACTTTCAAGTCAAGAATCAAACCTTGAAGACTCACTGGCACATGCTAAATAAAACATTGAACAATTTAGCCACAGAACCATGCACTGAAGTTGTCTGCAAAGATAGAAAAATCATTACTTCTTGGTAGAAAAGGAGAAAACATATCAGAAGTTCCTAGCAAGTAAATCAGCATATGTTCTTGAAAGAATACAGAGTAAAATATAAGAAAGCAAAGCAATATGTAAAAGCAGCTAAACAAAAAGTCATGGGAATGCTTTAGTGAGAATATTATTATTATTGGACCTTCAGGGAGTCAAGGACTCATCGAGATAGGCCATTCATCACCCATATGAGCTGTCATACCTTTCTTAAACTCATTCACACTAGATGCACCTACTACTTCAACAGGCAAACTGTTCCACTCACTCATGGACTCTTACCTCTTTCTTAACTGAACTCAAGCTTAACTTCCACAGGTGCCCCCCCCCCCCCCTTGTCCTCTCTCCACCTTCCTTATAATAAAAAGTTTATCATGATATCCTATGACACCCTCTCAAAAGTTTATACACTTCTATCATATCACCTTCTTTCTTCTGTTTACCAGTGTCTCCAGCTCACATACTTTCAGTCTGTCCTTGTAATCTATATTCCATAATCCTAATATCATCTTTATAACTCTTCTTTGCAGTCTTTTCATAGTTTCTTTATCCCTTTGGAACCCAGGAGACCAAATCTGCACAGTAATCGAGGTGCAGTTGTATGAAGGCCTTGTAGAGAGGCTTCTATGATTTTCTTATCCTTGCATGTCAATGTTCATGTGCAATTATCCTCTGAGTTGAATTTGCAAATTTTGTTATGTGACCTTTTGAACTTCAACATTCTTTCCACCATAACTCCAAGATCTCTAGCCTTGTCAGCTACTCCAAGTTTGTTTGCATACACTTTCAGCCTATTCAAGTCACCCTGTAAAGGCTGTGTATCAGTAGCATCTCTGATTCCTTGCTTATCTTCACATCATCAGCAAACAACTGAAGATCACCTGCCAGTCCCTTTCCAATATTATAGTTTTCCAGTGTATAGATTAAACAAAAATGGTTTAAAGGATGATCCCTGTAGCACACCACTGTTCACCTTAAAGCTGGTATTCATTATTAAAAAAATTATGAAAACAGCTACCACGTTATAGTAAAACTTCAGTTTAATATAAACTGAAATAATCACCTGATGTTTTCACCCTTCATATCAAGGTCATCATCTGGAGTATACACATATGACATGAAGATTGAGACGGGTGATTATTTTGGTTTATGCTAAACTGAGGTTTTTACTATAACATAGTAGTTGTTTCCCTAATTTTTTTAATAATGAATGTTGATCACCATGTAACTTTGAAGGAAAGGTTAAAGCTGGTAGATTCACCTCTCCCATATGTTACTTTCTGATACCTTTCCACCAGCCACCCACTTATCCAAATCAATAATTTATATTCTAATCCTAGACCCAAATTTAATAACAAAAAACAGCAATGAAGAAATAGCGAGTACAGTTTGTGGTTGTTTGGTGTGTGTTTGAAGGAAGAATGGAATTATACAGGCATGATGGCTTTGGAGTGAGTGCATTGAAGAAACTGTAGCTAAATGAAAGTGCAGTGTGTGATGCAAGCAAGAGATCGTAAGAGATGAAGTGAAAGATCAGGAGAGTGGTATTGAAGAGGAAAGTGCTCGGCAGTGAAAACAGTAGTAGCATGAGAGATGAAGAGAGAACAGGAATGTTAGAAGAACAAGGAAACAGGGGGGAGTCCAGGTGGACAGGAAGACATAGCATAGAGAGAGAGAGAGAGAGAGTGGATGATGAAAGTAGCAGTGAATGTGTGTGTGTGTATATGGAGATGGAGTATATTGAGATGTAGGTGGGGAAGTTGAGGCTGAATGGATATATGTGCTAAGTGGTGATAAAGGTGATTGGGCAAGGGCAGGTTTGGTGGAGAAATCACAGCCAACAAGTGGCTTGGATGGAACTGGCCATAGACCTAAAAATAAACTACTGTGTTTGTTTACAAATGCCAGAAGTATCAGAAATAAGGGAGATCAAGTGGTTTCACTGATTGAGTTTATTCGCCTCAAAATTGTTGGAATATGTGAAACATGGCTGAATAAAGATAATAGCCTAATGGGAATAAAAATAGAAGGATACAGTATTTTTTTAGAGGAAAGAAAGGACGAGAAGTGGTGGGCGGAGGAGGAGTGCTGATGATAATAGTAGGGGAATTATGTCCACATAAGGTTGACATGAAAGAGAGCAATAGTGGTAATGGTTATGAGCCAGTGTGGTATAAAGGAGGTTGACAGCAATACATATTGAATTAGATGTTGCTTTAGGCCAGGGAATGTGGAGGGTGATGCTAAAGAAATGTATAAACAACATGGATTAGTGAACAAAGGAAGGTAATTATTATGGGTGACTTTAATTATGGCAGTATAGATTCGAATGACAAGATAGCATTTGGGAATAAGGAAAATGAATTTCTCGAGTTCTTGAGAGATAACTCTGTCAGGCTGCATGTAAAGGAGAGCATATGAGGAGTGAGAGTTTTAGATTTGATCATATCTTCAGAGAATGTAATTGTGATTGGGTTTTCACACTTTCCTCCAGTTGGTGAGAGTGATTATGAAGTGATCACCTGGGTTGTGGCTAGCCATATATAGACTTCTGTGAGGAAAGGATATGTATGGAATTATAAGGCCTGGTGATTATGGCAAGCTTAGGAGACAGCTTTGAGCTTTGACAAGCTTTGAGCTATAGCATAGAATGAGGAGTTGAATAGTAGAGAAATTAATGCTGCTCAGAAACTGAGATAGAAATACATAACAGCATCAATGTGGGAATGTATTCTGAAAGCAAAAAGGCGTAACTTCCAGGGTAAAATGGATGAATAAGATGCTTAAGCATGAAATCTGGAAGATGAAGGTATTTGGAGGCAGTACAAGAAGAATAATGGTAATAATCAGTTACATGAAGAGTATAAAGAACAAGCCAGGAGAGTGACACAGTTAGTAAAGAAAACAAAAGTGGGGTATGAACTGAAATTGGCAAATCAGGCAAAGAAAAATCCTACAGAGGTTTTTAGATATGTGGCAAGTAGATGGAAGAATGATTAGTAAGATGATGTTAATGTATGAAAATGGTAGAATGGTAACTGTTTCAGACAAAATTGTTGACGTATTCAGTAATCAGTTTATAAGGATGTTTCATCCTCGTCATGGTGGAATCATGAGCAACTTGAGTGTAGCGGACATAGGAGAGGATGGCTTAATTGTGAGTGAGCAGGAGGTATTTGAGGAATAAATAACCTTGATATCAATAAAGCAATAAGATTTGATGACATATCACCCCACATCTTAAACAAATGTTCCAGGGAATTAATTGGCAGTAGCATTGGCATACTATTATTATTATTATTTAGGCCTCCAAGGAGTCAAAAGACTCATCGTGGGAGGTCCCTCCTCGAAAACATAAAGTCTATCATACCACTCCTTAAACTCATTGACCGTTCTCGCTCTCACCACTCTATCAGACAATTCATTCCACAGTTCAACCACCCTCCACGCAAAGAAACCACTCCTCACCCTCTTGCTCACAGTTTACTTTCGTAACTTCCAGGGATGGCCCCTTGTCATCACTCCTTCCCGCTGTTCACCCAAGTAAAAGAACTCCCCAGTGTCAACCCTGTAACCACATCTCAACAGTTTTAAAGTTTCAATCATATCACCTCTCCTTCTTCTATCCACCAAACTCTGCAGTCCACATTCCCTCAGCCAATCCTCATAACTAACATTGTCCTGAAACTGTCTTTGTTATCTGCCTTTGTACCCTTTCCACAGTTAATTTATCCCCTTCAAATCCTGGGGACCAAATCTGAGAACAATAGTCTAAGTGTGGTGTGATCAGGGTCTTATACAACGAAATGATAACTGTTTTATCTCTGCAAGTCAGTGTCCTTCTCATTATTGCAGCAATCCTCTGTGTTACCTTCACCACCTTTGCAATATGTCCCCTGAATTTCAGCTTTCTATCAATCATCAACCTCAAATCTCTTGTCTCCCCTACAGTATAGCTCCTCCAATAGAGTATGCAGCATCTCATCGATGTGTCCTGAACCTCAGGACCTTACATTTTGCTGCATTAAACTGATACCACCATTCATTTGCCCAATGCCTAGCTTATTCAAATCCTCCTGAAGGACTACCACATCTGCACTATTACTTATACCCCTTCCCAGCTTCACATCATCCACAAACAACTGAATATCCCCCTGCAATCCACTGACAATGTCATTGATATAAAGGTTAAACAATATAGGTCCCAGTACTGAGCCCTGTGGGACCCCACTTGTAACCCTCTGCCTCCTTGAAACTGCCCCACCATACACAACTCTCTGATACCTATCAGACAGCCAATCCTGAATCCAGTTGACCAACCTGACATCCAAACCCATGTGCTGCAACTTAAATATCAGCTTATCATGTGGCACCCTGTCAAATGCCTTCACTAAATTCAAGGAAATGGCAGTATATGCCTTTCCCTCATCTACTGCTCTTGTAACTTTATTATAAAAGGCTAGCATATTACTAAAACAAGATCATCCCTTCACAAATCCATGTTGACTCTCACAGATAACATTACCATCATCTGCCCAATGTTGTATACGATCCCTCACTAATTTCTCCAAGATGTTAACAACTACAGTGGAAGAACCTTGGTTGTCGAATGCCTCTGTTCTCAAACAATTCAGTTTCCGAACAGAATTTCGGTTCTCGAACAGACCAACGGCAACCACCTGCTCCGCGTGCTGAGCTGTAAGGCAGGAAAGTGTCAGTTACGTGGCAGCCTTCGTACAGTGCAGACACCTGCTCGAATTTGCAGTGAGCTTTCTTGATTTTCTTTATGTTTTGTTGTTGTTTTTTTTTCATAACTTATTATTAATTAAGTCACCATGGGACCGCAGAAGAATAGCGATAGCAGCAAAGAGAAAAGAAAAGTTGTTAGAACCATTATGAATCTAAACATGAAAATGGCGTTTGTGTCTTGGATCTTGCTATGCAGTTCGGTATGGCGAAATCAACAATCTGTACAATACTCAAAAATAAAGAGGCGATTAATTTTCGTCTATATTTTTTCTATTTATTGTGTTTATTCTTTTTATGTAAGATTTTATGCATTTTCATTATGTTTGTATACGATCTTATGCATGAAGTACTGTTGTAAAGATTTAAATAAACAATCATGTGGGGTTCGGGAACGGATTAATCCATTTTGCATTCATTCTTATTGGAAAATGGTTTCAGTTTTCGAACAATTCAGGAATTTTTCAAAAACTGAAACCATTCAAGCCTTTGGGAACGAATTAAGTTTGACAACCGAGGTTCCACTGTACTGATGACATACAAACTGGCCTATATTTAAACACTTCCAGTCTGCTACCACCCTTATGCACTATCTTACCTTCCTTCCATTCCCTGGGCACTTTTCCCGTAGCCAGACTTTCATTGAAAAGCCAGGTCAAAGTGCTGTCAGTTCTTTAACACATTCTCTCAAAACTCATGGTGAAATACTATCCAGTCCCACAGCTTTACTGACATCCAGAGTACTCAGTATTTGAAACACGCTCTCCTCATGCACCTCTAAACCTCAAACCTGCCCTATCCCTCTACTATTAAAATTTATTCCTTCAGGATGAAATACTCCAATAAAGTGTTCATTGTACAATTCCACCTGCATCGGTCACTCTATTCCCATTTTTTATCCCACAATGTCATTCTTCCACAATCATTTCTCCTCCTACTGGCCACATAGCTAAAAAATTCCATAGGATTTTCTTTGAATCTTTGGGCCAATCTCTTCTCATATTCCATTTTCACCTTTTTTACCATACTAGTCACTCTCCTGGCCCATGTCTTATATTCTTCATGCATCTACTCTTCACCTGTCTCCCTGTATCTCTTCCATAGCCTCTTTTTCACATGCAGTTCCTGTTTAATATTGTTTGTCATCCACTTTACACCAAATTGTGTTCTCTTCTTCACTTGTGGAATACAGCTTACTATTGTTGCTAACAAATATTCCTTCACAATTTCCCAAGCACTAATGATATCCCAGCCTTCCAATTCCTCCCTCCATGAAACTTCCCCAAGTTGATGTCTAAAACTAAAGCATACCTATTTAATAAGAGTCTTATGACAGCACAGGTTCCAAGGGAGTGGAAAGAAGGTAAAATTGTTCTACTGCATAAAGTGGTGATAAGGTTGTGGCTACAAATTATAGGCCATGTTGTGTATTTGGAGTTGTGGTGAAGATATTAGAGAGATTGGTGAGTACTAGGATACAGGAATGGGTTGATAACAGCAGTATTCTCTGTGGTTATCAGCATGGGTTTGTTTAAGAGAGATCATGTTTTTCTAACTTATGTACTATAACAAGATGATAAAATACCTTGGATAGGGGAGATGCATATACAGTGATATACCTGGATTTTGCAAAAGCTTTTGATAGACTGCCACATGATAAGCTGTTAAATAAATTGAAACAGATGGGATTGGATAACAGACTTCTGAATTGGACCAGTGACTGGCTGTCAGATAGTTATCAGAAAGCTGTATGTGGGGGTGCAGTATCCCTAAAGAGGGAGGTCACTAATAGTGTGCCACAGGGGTCAGTTTTGGGATCATTGTTGTTCAATTTGCATATTAATGATATTGGAATGGGTTTAATTAGTGTTATGCAGCTGTTTACAGATGATGCAAAATTAGTGTTTGTATCTGTTTGGCTTGCTCTGATGAGAAAAACCAAGTTGTACAAAATGGTGATGGTGAAACTGACAGCACTAATTATGAAGTATTACCATAAAAATTAATAATTTAATAGTAATTAACACCACACACAGTGAGAGTGTACAAATATACAAGACTATATCCTAGTCATATAATCAGTGCTAACTGGAAATTCTGAATATAAAATTATTACTACCCTCCCTGCCCTACACATGTTCTGATGTTAGCATTTTTCGTAACTACATCTGAGAGTTTAAATCTCATTTTTGAAGTACAAATAAACACAAAAGTCAGTAACTATAAATTTGTGCATGAAATCATACCTTTTTTATGAACACACAAGTCGTCAATTCTTAATCCCTCCAATTTTAAAGATCAATTGCATTATACTTTCTTTGTAGTAGGGCATGAAATACCAAGTGTTAATCTTAGTAGTTGATTGGAAACTATATATATATATAGAGAGAGAACTGCCATTTATCTGGCTCACAAATAACAGGAAACTCATTTGACTAGTTCTGAAATGGATTAGCATATCAACTAACTTTGTAACTGTACACTAAGTTAATCATCCAGAAAATTAATTTCCTAATATGGCTGTATAATCAAGAGATCACTCTACTTTTACAAGTTCTAAGCCTCATTACTCTTGGATTTAAAGGTTACATTTGATGTATTGATTTTTGCATCAGTGGGCATTCACTTTTTCCAAACAATATATTTGCTTTAATAAATTTAGTTTAATCCTTTATCCAAGTGTAAGCAAACAAAGTTTGCACCTGAAAATATTTTCAGGACTGAGGTAAGGTAGTGCAACACCAGGCAACTCCGAGCAAAGGTGGGCCAAGCTCTCATCACTCCTTGTCTCAGTATCTCCCATAATGCAAAGCACATCTCCTTGCAGACATGTATACTGCTATGCATTAAGGGAAGAGCCACTACCCAGACCGGTTTCAACCTTTATCGAGGTCTCATCAGTGGGAGGCAGACCCAAACATGGAGATACTAAGGCAGAAGCAATAGGAGAAGTCATATTTACCTATAGGAGTTGCCAACAGGTGTACCACCTTATTATTGAATTACTCTGGATTTAGAGAAAGATGTTCGAAGTTTATTTTGCACTTGGTTAGACTATAATAAATTTAGTTTAATCCTTTATCCAAGTGTAAGCAAACAAAGTTTGTGCCTGAAAATATCTTGGACTGAAGTAAGGTAATGCAACTCCGAGCAAAGGTGGCCCATGCTCTCATCACTCCTTGTCTCAATATCTACCATAATGCAAAGCACATCTCCTTTATGCAAAATAAACTTCAAATATATTTGCTTTTCATGTAAAAACAGTATGATTCAAATAATTTGATTTCTAAATGTTTAATTTTTTTAAGAGACCTTGGACCAGATAATATTTTACTGGGAGAAAAAGGTAAGATGTAATTGTAATCTGTCTTATAAACATGTTAAAGGCTAGACTGGCATTTAGAATAAGTTTAATCATTTTAGATGCTGCAGTAATTGTAATTTAAATTTGATTCTTGTGATATGATTTCTAATGTAAAATATGTGTAATAAAATATTTGTTTATTATAATTAACAATATTTTATTAGACAATATAAACAACACACACACATTAAATAGATTAAATATCTATTTAATAGTCATTTAATAAGCCTTATAAGCCTTTTATTTCTTTATAAGAGATAAAACTTTCTCTCTCAGCTTAGAGTCATTTAATCTAATTTTTAAAAAATATGTCTCTCAGCCTGAGTAAATCAGTTATATCATATATATATATATATATATATATATATATATATGTTAAAAATACCAAGCAATTTTAAACCTGGTTTTACTCCATTTCCCAAGTAAGCAAACAGACAAACAAGTCAAGTTTGCGCCTGCAAGTGATGCAAGTCTAGCTGATCCTACAGGTAGTGCAAGACCAAGGCAACTCGTGGTAAAGGTGGCATAAGCTCTGATCACTAATCTTGATATTTACCCTTAATGCCAAAACACATCTCCAAGAAGGGGATGTATGATGTTTTGTATTAAAGGCAAGGAGCCACTACCCAGACCGGTCTCGACCTTTATTGAGGTCTCGTCAGTGGGAGCTAGGCTAGAAATATCAAGATTTAGTAATACAGAGCTTATTAGTATTTTAACAGAACAAGTTGCCATAAGGTGTTTTAACCTTATTAAATAAAAATCTCTGGAGGAGATATAAATGTAGAAGGTATTTTACCTTGGGTATAGTAAATGTTAAAAATACCAAGCAATTTTAAACCTGGTTTTACTCCATTTCCCAAGTAAGCAAACAAACCAACATGTCAAGTTTGCACCTGCAAGTGATGCAAGTCTAGCTGATCCTACAGTTAGTGCAAGACCAAGGCAACTCGTGGTAAAGGTGGCATAAGCTCTGATCACTAATCTTGATATTTACCCTTAATGCCAAAACACATCTCCAAGAAGGGGATGTATGATGTTTTGTATTAAAGGCAAGGAGCCACTACCCAAACCGGTTTCGACCTTTATTGAGGTCTCGTCAGTGGGAGCTAGGCTAGAAATATCAAGATTTAGTAATACAGAGCTTATTAGTATTTTACCAGAACAAGTTGCCATAAGGTGTTTTAACCTTATTAAATAAAAATCTCTGGAGGAGATATAAATGTAGAAGGTATTTTACCTTGGGTATAGTAAACGTTAAAAATACCAAGCAATTTTAAACCTGGTTTTACTCCATTTCCCAAGTAAGCAAACAGACAAACAAGTCAAGTTTGTGCCTGCAAGTGATGCAAGTCTAGCTGATCCTACAGGTGGTGCAAGATCAAGGCAACTCGTGGTAAAGGTGGCATAAGCTCTGATCACTAATCTTGATATTTACCCTTAATGCCAAAACACATCTCCAAGAAGGGGATGTATGATGTTTTGTATTAAAGGCAAGGAGCCACTACCCAGACCGGTTTCGACCTTTATTGAGGTAGAATGGGAGTTCATGCCTTTCATCACTGGCCTCTTTAGATTTAAAAAAAAGTTGTGCTGAGAGTCAGCTTGATAGTGAGAGAGGAGAAGAAAGATAGAGTGGATAGTAGTAGGTAGTTAAAAGAGGCCTCAGTCGATCCACCTGGCCTGACTTAAATGCTAGCACCAAGCAGATCTCCGACATTATCTCCCTCCATCCGTTCTCCTCCGCGTTCTCCGGCCAGCCACCTCTTCAGATGTCTGGCTGATGAAAGAAGTGAAAAAACAAATGCAGGAAGACACACATAAATTGAAAATCAAAAGAACTAGGACACACATAAACAGAAACAACAAAGGAGCTAGAACACGCATAAATAGAACAACAAAAGTCGGTGAATTAACAGAAAAGTACTGCAAGAACAGGGGAAGAGCCTGGCCCGAGTGATGCAGCCCGCAAGGAGCTGCACCGCCTCGCTGTAAGCCTTCGCCGCTCGGGTTCTCAGGTCTGCCCCCTCCTATGTGGATTAAGCATGAACATACAGAAACAGAACCAAGAATTTAGAAGGGGCTTTTTTTTTTATTTTTTTTATGTCATATTTGCCCTGCTATCTCTTGCCGCTTCCTCATAGTCTTTTACCACGTTTTCCATCACTGTGAGTATGTGTACTGACTCTTCATCATTAAGTTGCCATATTCTCTTCAAGCATTCATTCCATTCCGCTCGGTCGTAAGTGACTTTCCCAAACTTGAGCCATATTCTAAGACTCTCTAGCTCACCTTCACATTGCAAAGCCACGTCTCCGTTTTCCTGTACAGCTGTGTGGACTTTGTTTTTTATCTCAGGTTTATTCCTAAGATAGAATAGGATTCGTTTTGTTACATTCGAATATTCATATCGGGGTTCTTTTCTTTTTACCGGTTTTGTAATGGCGTGAGAAGAACCAGTGTTTGCATCTACTGGTAAAGTTCTTTTTTCAAATTCCTTCATTATCCCTGGGTATCTCTTTTCCAGATCTCCTCGTGTCAGCGACTTCAATGTGTCGCATAAGTGTTGTTTTTCCTCCTCTGTTAAGTCCAGGTGACCGTCCAGTTGCTGGGGCTCGACCTTGGTTATATCCTTTACATAGAGTTCTCCCCATATGAGTCTATTGCTCCTTTTAAAGAGCAAGAAAGTTGGCTCTCCTTTTGTGGTCATTATCTGAAATAGTTTTCCTGCCGTTTTTGGAGATCCCTTAAAGTTCTTCAAAATGACAGAGCCGTTTGGAGTATTGCTTTTAACAAAGTCTGTTCCTTCCTTAGTTTCTGGATTGTTTCCTTGCTCTCTGTCTTCTTCTTCTGAAGAGGTTTCTTCCTCATTTTCTGTGTTGTTTCGCGATATTAACTCATTTCCTTCCTCATCCTCATCTGAACTTGAGGCTTCTAATTGGCTTTCAGTGTCCTGTTTATTTCGTTTCATTTCTCCTTCTTCTTCTGGCGTGATGGGTCGTTTAGTTGTACTGGTGTTGATTTCCATTTCCTCTGTTTCCGTGCTGTCATTGTTGCCTTCCGATTTCTTAGTGTTCTGTTTCTTTTTCTTCCTAATTCTCCCTTCTGCGTTCCTCCCAGTTATTGCCCGATTTCCTAATGTAGTCGTTGCGGTAGCTGGCGGTTGGAGGGCTGGAAACTCTTCTGGTTCAGTTGTTTGTGGTTCGTTTACTGTTTGGCCGGTAGCTCGAGAGTCCTGTGTTGTGAGCTTAGGAATGGCTACTACTGCAGGTGTTATGGCGCCTCCTGCTCTTTCTGCAAGGGTGCTATTAGGACAAATGTCTATTTTATGGGATGTGTTCCCACATTTACGGCATGGTGACTCACATTGATTCAATGTGTGATCTGTCGATAAGCAGTTGCGGCATGTGTTGTTTTTCGGGCAGTGAGCGCTAAGGTGACCCAAAGCGGTGCACCGAAAACATTGTTTTCTTACGCCTGGATAATTGACTATTACTCTTGCTGAGCCTAAAAAAATCAAGTTGGGGACCTCGGTTTTCATCTCGATTGAAATGCTCACTTCCCCTGATTTCCACTCTGGGATATCAGCGTCTTGTCTGATTGTTACGTTTCGGATAGTCCCGCACTTGGAGAAAATGGTTTTAATGATTTCCTCCCCTTTCTCTAGATATTCGAGTGGAAACCTGTCAATTTTTACGGATTTTAAAATACTCCTGACTAGAAAGGGTAGGTATTTTTTCCCTTCACATTCTATGCCTTTTAGGAGCGTTTCTCTTGTTTCTATGTTGTTTGTTACTATTTGGAATCTACCCCCCCCCCCCCGTAAGGGGTAAGCCCGTAAATACTTTCTGCTTTGACGACTTTGAGAAGAGCTCTCACAAACGTCGCTTTGTCGATGTTTGGGTCAATTTCGATCCCGAGAGTACGAACTCTTGGCAAGAATTTCGCCATTGTTTAAAAGCAAATTTCAGTCCCCGAAAGGAAATACTCTAAAACAGACCTGCACCAATTGGAACGAGGCCGCAAAAAATAAAAACCAACAAAAGAAAAAACTAGAAGGGTTCTTACCAAGCAATACTGGAGTAGGAGCTCTCTCTCGGGATCTGGTAACTGGCAACTGGAAACCAAAAGAAGACTGGAACATGGAGCTTTCTCTCGGGGCCGCTGAAAACAGGTCTCATCAGTGGGAGCTAGGCTAGAAATATCAAGATTTAGTAATACAGAGCTTATTAGTATTTTACCAGAACAAGTTGCCATAAGGTGTTTTAATCTTATTAAATAAAAATCTCTGGAGGAGATATAAATGTAGAAGGTATTTTACCTTGGGTATAGTAAATGTTAAAAATACCAAGCAATTTTAAACCTGGTTTTACTCCATTTCCCAAGTAAGCAAACAGACAAACAAGTCAAGTTTGCGCCTGCAAGTGATGCAAGTGGTCTTGCACTACCTGTAGGATCAGGTAGACAAATGGTCTTGCACTACCTGTAGGATCAGCTAGACTTGCATCACTTGCAGGTGCAAACTTGACTTGTTTGTCTGTTTGCTTACTTGGGAAATGGAGTAAAACCAGGTTTAAAATTGCTTGGTATTTTTAACATTTACTATTTACTATACCGAAGGTAAAATACCTTCTACATATATATATATATATATATATATATATATTGCTTTAATAGTTTACAGGTTCTTTTCCCACAGGCCTATATATTTGGTGTTGCACTATGCCACTCATATGAAAACGAAATTTTTTTTTATATATATTTTAAAATGCATTTGTATTAAATCAATAGTGATCCTTTTACTCACTCATACACACACACATATTCATAACCTTCAAAAAAATAAACACAAAAATTAAAACTTACAGAAAGTAAAACTAAATTTATTAAATATGGTACAGGTAGGTAGATTATATATTTACAATATAGAAAGGTTCATCATCAGATTTAAAACTATTCATTTCGAAAATAAAGATGATTCATCCAACAATTCAGTTTACTTGAGAAGAAGAAAAAACAATCAACTAGCGTTTTTAAATATTTTAATTTTTTGTCGTCCAGATGGTAGTTTACAGATTTCTGTTTTTAGACAAGAAACTCATACTGAGCATTATATCCATGCTTAATCTCATCATCATCATCATCATCCTAGTCAGAAGATTGGAACTATTAGAACTCTGTTACATTGTGTCCATGATATTTGTTCCACTGAAAACTCTTTTAATTCAAAAATTGAATTATATCAAATCTGCTTTTATGAAAAATGGCTTTAATAAATCCTTTATTAAGAAAGCCATTAACAGCTTTAGACAAGTAATCTCTAGATCTCGTGTGAGATATTACTCAGATTCCACTCCCATATTTTAAAGGGATTTCTGAATGTATAGGTCAAGTTCTAAAACCTCTTAATATTGTAGTGTCCTTTCTTCCTGTCAGGAAGATTTCTACCTTCTTTTCTTCATCTAAAGACAAGCTTTCTCCTTACAATCTTCCAGGCATCTACCCGATCCCATCCTCCTGTGGTTTGTCTTATTTTGTTCCTCACGACAGAAAGCTGTCGTGAGGAACATAAATCTTATATCCTTTAGCATGAACCAAAACAGTTTGGCCAGAAGAACATGCCATTTTGACCAAACATAGAGTTTTTTTTGGAAGAAAACTAAGCTTTTACATAGAAGTAGATTCCTCATATGAAGGAAGTTGTTATATCCTTTTTATACAAATTCCTGATTATTATATATTGTAATTCATTATATTTATAATTGGGAATTTTACTGGCCATTTGTTGTCCTATTAATGCTATAGTAGCAATTTTTGAAAAAAAAAGATTCCTTAATCGTAATTTTATATTATGTTCCATTTTCAATGTATTGAAGATGCCTGTGATACATAGACAAAAATTTTACATCTAATAAATTTTTCACTTAAGTTTTAGTTTCCATGTTTAATTTCTCGAAGTATGTCAATTTACATACTGATATTAAAACAACATTCATAACCTTAAATAATGGGTCTTCTGGCATTAAATACAATGCAAAGGCAGTAGAAAATATATTTTAGTCAGAGACTAAAACAAACATAATAGAAAACTTCGCAATCTTGTTCTTAGAAATTAAGACACAAGTTTTTCATCAGTCCTTAAGTTCACTATGAAAAACAGCAGCAATAAATTTTCTATCATACAAGAAAATGACAACTCATACCTGCGTATTCATTCCATGCTTTCTAGCATATTCAATTACTACTTAAAACAAGTATTCAAAACATTTAGAGTTTACTTCATAAAACTCAGCTATCCAGTACTGAAGCGGAAAACAATGTACATGGAACGTTCCCGCATTTTCCTTCACAACTGTCAGCTCCACACAAACAGAGAATAGCTTTTCATCTAATCTTAAGTCAAGAAACCAAAAATTACAACAGTGAAGGTATATAAACTTCTCAACAGGAACTTGAACATATAAGGAATCCACAAAATACAGCCATTCATTCCTTACATTTTTACATATTCCTTAAAGGGAATTATTTCCAACTCACCCTTATATTCTTCCCTCCATTCCATTTTTTACATAATTCTCTACATATGCATATATCTTTTTTCTCATGTCCAGCTATTTGTTTAAATTTTATACTTGCTGTATTCTCTGAATTGCGACTGCATGAAATGACATCACAATATGACGAAACCCAGATATCACAAACATCGAAGAGAAGTTTTGTCATTAACAGCAGACTCTATACATTTATTTGTAATGCAATAAAATTTCTTTTCCACTTGGTGATTATTTCATTGCACTCAGAATGTGCGTGTGTGTATAAACGTCTATAGGTATTTTAATTCCAATAGCATGGGAAGGAATGTATATCTTGTCATTTCTTAATGCTGATGAATGTCATACTGTTTCCACCATTGACATAGCCATGAGATGCAATTATGCTTTACAGCTTGCTAGTCAATTACCAATAGTGAAATACAAGCACTGTTGCTATATTCCTCTTACAATAAAAGTCATTTTAACATAAATTATTAACATAACAATATTTTTATACATATTTTAATTCATTTTCAATTAGCTAAACTAATAATAATAATAATAATAATTTCCATAAACAAAATCATGTTAGGATATTTGAACATCTTAACATCTTCCTTTCACAATTAAAGCCAATGGTGGCCTGTTTCGGTCTCATCTCAGCATTTCATTAGACTGCTTTTGTTTCTTCAGTTTTTCCATCATCCTTCTGGGTATTCTGTCATATGCCATTCATTCTGGATTTTCTTTCTGTTTGGTTCTGTATTTTTTTATTGTTATCATTTCTGGTGTTTGGTTTAGTTCTTTCAGTATATCTTCATTTCTCTTATCTGGTCTTGTATAACCTACTGTTCTCATATATTTCATATCTTATGCAATGATTATTTTCTTATCTGTTACTCTTATTGTTCATGATGCACTGCCATATAATATTGTTGGTTTTGATAAAATATTATAAAGACATACCCTGGTAATACGAGACATTAGGTTCCAGACCACTGTCATATAACGAATCACAACCTTTTCTTTTTCTCTTTTTTTTTTTTTAATTCACTTTATGCATGTAATGGTTTACTAATGTTTTTATGTAGCTATATATATATATATATATATTGTTGTTATTATTATGGGCAACTCCAAGGAGTCCTTAGACTCATCGAGGCCCTAAACATCATGTCAAGAACAACTATTCAGCATACGCACGGTATCTATCATATTTTGCTTTGAACTCATTTACAGTCATGGCACCCACAACAAACTCAGGCAGCTAATTCCACTCATTCACCACTCTCCAAGTAAGAAACCTAGTTCTAACACCCTTGCTAACCACACTCTTGCTCAGATTCCATGGATGGCCCCTAGTTCTCCCACCACCAGACCTGTTCTGAAAAATTTTTCCTCTGAATTAATCTTAAAATTTGAATGTCTCAATCATATCACCCTTTTTCTGCCTATCAACGAATTTCTGCAACCCACAGATCTTCAACCTGTTCTTGTAAGGTTCATTCCATAGACCAGCTATCATCTTGGTCACTCGCCTCTGGATCCTCTCTAACTCCTTCCCATCAAGAAGAAACCTTGGCGCCCAGATCTGGGCACAGTAGTGAAGAAGGGGGGGGGGGGTCTTATCAAGGCTTGATAAAGAGGAACAATAACTTGCTTATCTCTGCTCATCAAAGTATTCTTCAGCATCCAAGTGATTTGATGAGCTGATTTAGCCACTTTTGCAATGTGCCCCCTAAACTTCAACTCCCTATCCACCAACACTCCCAAGTCCCTGGCCTCATCAATCTCATGGAGCACAGTTCCACCAATGTAATATACTGCGGTTAATCTTTTCACCCCAAAATGCATTGTATAACCTTACACTTTGCCACATTCAACTGACATCCATTCTCCTTAGCCCAGACCTCCAATCTATCCAAATCATCGTGCAAAATTTTGATATGTGCATTCACTATTGCTCTACCCAACTTTGCATCATCAGCAAACAAATGAACAGTTCCTTTCAGATCCTTTCCTATATCGTTAATGTGAACAGTAGTGGTCCAAGAACAGAACCCTGCAGCACACCCCTAGTCACAGGCCATCTTTTGGACTCTACTCCTGAATAAACCACTCTCTGATATCTCTCCATCAACCACCCTCCTATTCATCACACCAACCTTATATCCATTCCCATATGCTGCAGTTTACTGATTAGAATTCCATGTGGTATCCTGTCAACGGCCTTAGCAAGGTCCAGTAGAATCACTGTAAACCCATTACCCTTATCCAGTTCAGCCGTTGCTGTGTTATAAAACGTGAGCAAGTTACTGAGCACTTTGCAAACATATATCATCCAGGTGGTGATATTGCAGGAATGAGGGAACCAATAGCTTATACAGGAGTTGAGGTGAATGAAATGGAAGTGAATAGTATATTACAAAACCTTAATGTGAATACATCTGTGGGAATGGATGGTATACCAGCTCGGGTCTTACGTGAAGCAGAAAAAGAATTGTCAGGGCCCTTGACCATTTTGTTTGAGTCTCGGGTCTGGGTTAATCTCAAGGGGGTGGAAAGAGGGGAAAATAGTTCCACTGCATAAAGGAGGTTCCAAGACTGCTGTTGTAAATTACCGACTGATATACCCTTCACAAAACCATGCTGTCCCTCATACAGTATCCCATTTTCATCTATCCAATCCTGTATTTTCCTCTTGACTATTTTCTCCAAGACCTTGACAACAATTCCTGATATGCTGATCGGTCGGTAATTTACAACAGCAGTCTTGGAACCTCCTTTATGCAGTGGAACTATTTTCCCCCCTTTCCACCCCCTTGAGACTAACCCAGACCCGAGACTCAAACAAAATGGTCAAGGGCCCTGACAATTCTTTTTCTGCTTCACGTAAGACCTGAGCTGGTATGCCATCCAATCCCACAGATGTATTCACATTAAGGTTTTGTAATATACTATTCACTTCCATTTCATTCACCTCAATTCCTGTATAAGCTATTGGTTCCCTCATTCCTGCAATATCACCACCTGGATGATATACTTTTGCAAAGTGCTCGCTTAATAATTCTACTATTTCAACTGATTCAGTTACCTCCCTACCATTGGCATTCCTTAAAATCATTCTGCCGTATACATTTTTTCTTTTACTTGCAGCATATCGAAAGAACTGTTTGGGATTCTCTTTAGCTTGCATTGCTAATTTCCTCTCATAATCTGCTTTTGATTTTCTTACCACACTAGTTACACTTCTGGCCTGTGCTTTGTACTGTTCATGTAACTGCAAGTCACCCTTCTCCTTAAATGCCCTCCACAGTTGTTTCTTTTTTTGCAGCTCACACTTAATGATTTTATTCATCCATTTAACCCCCACTTGATTTACTGTCCAGACTGTAGATATGCTGTCAGCCATTACCTCTTTCAAATGCTCCTTTACCACTTCCCATGCACTTCCAACATCCAGCCCTTGCAGTTTTATATGCCATGGCGCTGAACCAAGCAATCGCCTAAGCTTGTCATACCAACCCGGTAGTTCCACGTGTACCCTGTCTTAATTGAAAATTCCACATATTTAGGCACTTTCCAGGTGGCAATATGGTCATATTCTCAGATGTAATTACTAAGTCAAGCACTCTCGAACCCCTAATATATTCCATTACATGCTGTCTCAAGTAGTTATCCCTTAGTAACTGCATAAAATCCATTTCTTTCCTCCCATGTGTCCTCTCCTCCTTCCAATCAATTAACATTACCAAGTTGAAATCCCCCATAATAATTACCTGTTCTCCACTCATTGAGTCCATTTGCCTATGCATACTATCTTCATCATTTATTCCATTGCCTATTCTATAGCACCACCCAACTGTATATTTTGTTTTGCTGGCCTCAATCTCACAGCAAATAGCCTCAAATGTACTATTTTCACTATCCTGCAGTTGAACTTCTATTCTCTTTGGCTGCACTTCATCAGCTATCATCAGTAACACTCCTCCCTCCCATTCTTTTCTCTCTGTCCCTCTTGAACACACTATACCCTTCACATTCTATCCCACTAACTACAGTAAAACCCCTTTTTTATACTTTTCAGGGAACTGATGAATTCAAATAGCAGGAAATGTAAAAAAACATTAAAAAAAGACTAAAAGATGACTTACTGCTAGTATGTGAGTCTACATACTCGATTGCAAAGTTTAATAACTGAAAATAAATGAATTTACAATTACTTACATTTATCTATTAAAAAAAATCTTTAATTGTTGATTGTTTTTGCTTTTTTTTTTTTTTTGACATAGTGCTAGATTGCTTTGCATTGAGTTCAATGCTTGACCTGTTTTTTTATTATTGTGTTCAAAGTGGACACGGAGAGTCCAAGATCTTTTGCTAAATGCACATGTGTTCCAGCATGCCAATCTACACGTCGCAGAATTGAATCTTCCATCTTTTCTTCTACCGAAATACATTTTCTGTCTTTTTTCTCCATGTTACTAACATGGATAATCCACCACCGCAACTTGAAAGCAACTTTCACACTCTAAATTATGTAGCAGAAATTCTGCAATATCAATTTGTACTGTGATTGAAAAATCATGGTATCGCTCATCACTACATTACTGCTGCAAGCGTGCAGGTCACCGTGATGGCGGAAATGAAACTACAGCTGAAAGCAATGCCATCTATGAACCGAAATCGCAGATTTCTGCAGGAATTGATTTGAAAATCAGTATTGCCATCCAAGAAAGAAATGCAAATCACAGGAAATAACATACACACCAAGTTGTTAATAGCGGGAAAACAATATATCGTAAGAATAGGCCTTAAGATGGGACCAACGAAAAATGACGTAAATTGCGGGAATGTAAAAACGGGGTTTTTATCATCTTCTGTCAGCCATGTCTCACTAATGCCAATAACCTGTGGTCAGGAACAGCCAACCAAGGCAAAAAATCCTCCTCCTTTTTCCTAATGCTCCTGGCATTAGTATACATAAAGTACAGAAGCCCGTTAGTCCCACCCCTATCTTGACGCCTTATACTAACTATCCCATTCTGGTTTGTTGTCCTTCGTACTAGCTCAGGCATATGATACACATTCTTACATACAACTGCCTCACTGATGTCTGCATATCCACTCAACAGCTCCCTCACTTCCCCCCCCCCCCCCCCCCAATAGTTCTAGTTTCCCTGATTTTGCACATCCACTTTCACTTAATTCAGCAACACTTTTTCCAGTCTCCGCACACCAAATCCATTCAGATGCAAACCATCCTTCTTGTATAAGTCCTTTCACCCATCAAACTCGCTCCACACATCCACAAACTCCACACGACTCCTCCTGCATAACCTGTGCATAGAGTGATTTGCAATTATTGCCCTCCTTCTCAACTCTACTCTGTCATACCATGGCAACAGACTCACTATCTTAACTCCCTCACTCTTTTCTTTTGCTACCTCTAGTTATTCCTTCAAGTCCTCTCTCATAGCAAATTTTTCACCTTTTAAATCATTCATTCCTGCCACTACTATCATTTCTTTCACCACATTTATATATATATATATATATATATATATATATTTGCATAAATGATGTAAGTAAAGCATTTATTTACATTACACATGCAAACAAAAAGACCTGTTTTCTTGAGCAAAGATAGCTTGGCTTAAGGAAACACACCAACTAGTTTAATTATTAAACAGCACCATTAAAAGTTTTTCCTTTTCAGCAATAAGATTGTTATGTTTACAGATAACTTCTCAGATTACTTCTAATATTAACTAGTGTAACACTTTTCACTTCACTAAGAACTTTATGTTTGCTTTTAACAAAGGTGGCAACGGTAGTACAAGGTTAGCTTAGCCTATCTCAGTGTTTGATACACCATCATCACTAAATTTAATAATTTTAATCTTGTTATGTAATAAATTTATGTGTCTCCTTTTCACTGGAAGCAACAGCACACTTACTTCAAATTTTATCTGCCATCATTAATGACAATAAAAAAAAATAGTTATAAACGGAGTATAATTCACAGCAAATTGCCAAAACACAGATAAACAAACTGTTTTTGTACACAAACAGTTCACAAAAACTGTGCATCGTTGATTCATGGGACCATTATATGACTATAATTGTCTTAAGAGCAAATGCAGCATCATATAAATGGGCACTGGCTATGATTGAAAAACGTTGTATGAGCGGATCGTCATAAAGTGGGGTATTACTTTTCATTCTTAGTCTTTTTTTTTTTTTTTTTTTGTGACTTTTCCTGGCCTTAATGCTTTGTTTATTATTATTTACTTTGGAGCATTTGTTAATTTTCTTAGAAACGTTTAAATCATCATTGTAACTTAATTAAAGTTACAATGATGATTTAAACCGAAATAATTAAAATTGTTGACTTTTTCGATTATTTAATTGTATATTGCTATTTTAGTTTGGATAGGCATTTTACCTTTGAATTTCATCGTTTTAGTTTTTTTCTTGAGAGACTGACATATATCATTTTCATTAAATTCAATTTATATGCTGCTTTTTTGTGGAGTGTCCTCAGTTGTTCCAAATATCACTAGGTCATCTGCAAAAAAAGTAAGGTATGTTAGATAAAAAACAATTTTCTATTTAGATTCCTTCATTATTGGATAGGATAACCTCCATTCTTTGATATTTCATTCATATTCAAATAATATTGGAAATAGTAACATCACATTGTTCAAAGGAGACCTGAAATGGGTTCTTTAGAATATGTTTGGGTCTGTAGGATAAGATTCCCTGCCTGTTAGCATATCCACATTACTAAATGTTTTTTTCCATTTTTTCATTAGTAGTCATGAATTGTTGTTTGAAAACATCAGCATAAGATTAGGAATGGTTAAAACAATGGTCAGACCTGTTTATAATCTGGAAGGATGAATCTATCTTCACAGGAACAAAGCTGAGGATTTTGGATGCATGTTTTTTTTTTTTTTTTTTTTTTTTTTTTTTTCAGTAGTGGCTTATGAATGTGAATAGGAAAAGGATAGCTGCTTTTGAGAGGCAGAACTTTTAGACTTTTTAAGGGTATTGACAGAAGAAGGCTGAAATACTTTGAACACATTTAAAGAATGGAAGGAGGACTTCTCAAAACAGTAATAGAAAGTAAAGTCTCTGGAAAAGGAGGAAGAGGTAGATCATCAGTGAGATGGATGGCTGGTATGTCTGAAGTGACTAGTCTTCAAGAGTTGAAGTCTACAAAAAAAGCATACAACAGCACCACCTGTCAAGGATTAATGTGGCACATCCCTGAGTAGCAGAGTGCAGAGTGACTATACAGCATCTGATGATATCCAATGAATGGGGTAAAAAGTTTTCCACTTGGTTACAAGTGGAAAACTTTTTACCCCATTCAGAAGTAATAATAAAAATTTACAAAGTAAATTATTATTATTATTTCCTGACACCTCGAAGGAGTCCAAAGACTCATCGAGGGATGGCCTGCTCTATAACTCTCCATCTCTACCACTTCCATCAGTTTCCATCATCTACACCATCGCCATCTCCTGCCCACCACCACTAGTATTTTTTTATGTAAATTGCAAACGCCACATCCACTGAGCCTGTGTAGCTCAGTGGATGTGGCATTTGCACACCACAGTGCTTGGCCACATGAAGGAAGACTTGGTTTCGAATCTAGTCGGCGACTAGAGGAAATTTTTCTAAGCCTTTTTTCGACCGGCTCCCAAGTTAGTCGATCTCTGGCACAGGCAAGTGGGTTTTTTCTCCCGGAAACTCGGGTTTTTTGTCCCATAAACTCAAGAAAATTGACGTAGAACCCACATTATTTCAGACATCAAATACGAGTGTTAGGGTTAGGGACCACGAGATGGCGGCACATGTAGAGCCATCTCTCTTCACTGCATGCTGCTTAATTTGTGATAGCCTTGGGCCAGCTATCTCTGATTGGGTACCAGTGGAGATTGAACTGCCCACTCAGTCTCCAGAAAGTTAGACAGGGCTAAAAAAAAGGCCTCGCCTACTCCCTGTATATACGGGAATAAAAAGGCGTTAACGGATTTTTTTTTTTTTGGTTGATTTCTATAGGATGTAAGGTGGGATCTCTTATAATTAATGTTTTCCAAATTTTTGGAAGTTTTATGCAAGTATATATTTATTTAAATTCGATTGATTTCTAGGTTTTTTCTGAATTCCTAATTAAAAAATAAATAAAATAATTAATTAATATAATCAGGTAATAATCAGATATTTACATAAAATTGATACAGTAATACTTCCCATAAAGGGGATAACCAAAGGCCATCCAATCTATTTATGGTCAGTCAGTGTAGAAAGGTCTCGGAAATCAACCAAATTTAAATAAATGCGGTTGCATAAAACTTCCCAAAATTTGGGAAACATTAGTTATCAGAGATCCCACCTTACATCCTAGGCTGCCTGCAAACACCCATAGAGGGCACACCACCTAGATAGGACAATATTTGAGTGCGTGTTACAATAGTTTTTTTGTAATCCCTGAAGATGTCTCAGTGACCGAGACAAAATGTTGGAAGCATTCAAATCAGTTTTAATCCTTTCCGACTGCTGCATATATTCCACTAAGCCTCCAACATGAAGGCACCTTCAGTACATTAATAATGGAACACAAAATAAAATGCAATAAAAGAATTAAGTTTAAAACTGCCACTACAGCATGAGTATGACAGCTGACAGTTAATAAATTCCTAATTAAAAAATAAATAAAATAATAAAATAATTAATATGTTATGATAATAATCAGGAATTTACATAAGATTGATACAGTTATACTTCTCATAAAGGGTATAACCGAAGTCCACCAGAACTATTTATGTTCAAGCAATGTAGCCTCACAGCTCTCTTTGCATAACAGCTCTACAAGGAATCTACTTTTATGTAAAGAACATTATGTTTAGTTGAGATGACATGTTCTGCCAGACCAGACTTCTCAGGTTCATAATACTGGATATATGATTTATGTTCCTCATGAGAGATGGCTGCAGATTTGTCAGACTGTCCAAAAATAAGACAAACCACAGAAGCAAGGGATCTGGTAGACAGCTGCAAAGCTGAGTGGGAAAAGCTTGTCTTCAGGTGAGGAAAGGAAAATAGAAATCTTCTTGACAGGATGAAAGGACACTGCAATATTTAGAGGTCTTAAAACTTTAGCAGTATGTTTAGAAATTCCTTTAATAGGGTAAGGCTTATCAAATGCAAGCGAAGAATATAGTGTGTGCTGTCATCTGCAAAACTGCGTATTGGGTTGGAGGTCAATTGCAGTAGGTCATTGATATATAGCAGGAAGAGGGTTGGTGAGAGGACAGAACCTTGTGGGACCCCAGCATTAATAGAGTGGTGAGAGGATAGGGAGCCGTCCACCATCACACAAAGTGTGCGTCCAGACAGAAAACTGGCGATTCACCTATAGAAGCCCTGGGTCAGACCCGAACGATGGTAGTTTGCCTAATAGGCCTTTGTGCCAGACCCGGTCAAAGACTTTGGAGATATCTAGTGCAACCACTTGAGATTCACCAAACCTCTCCATAGCCTTCGTCCAGAGATGGGTGACTTATGTGAGTAGATCTCCTGTTGATCGTCATTGGTGGAATCCATATTGGCGGTCATTTATTTGGTGAGTGTCTTCAAGATGGTGTAGGAGTTGGGAATTGATGATTTTTTCCATTATCTTCGACAGGACTGAGGTAAGTGAGATAGGATGGTAATTGAATGGCAGTGACTTGTCACCCTTCTTGGGGATGGGCTGAATATAGACCAATTTAATCCCTATATAGGCATTTAATCCCTACGTGATTTATCCTACTGACCCTGGGTATGCAGTTGGATACCCAGGCCTGGTTGGCCGAGTGGTTAGCGTATCCGCTCTCCAGCAAAAGACTGCAGGTTCGAATCCTGCCGTGGGCATGGATGTTTGTGATTGTCTGTGAAAGTACTAGTGGTGGTAGTTGGCGGTAGATGGTGTTGGTGTTAGATGATGAAGGTTGGTGGAGTTGTGAGATGAGCAGTTGTAGAGTAGATGCCCTCCCTTGATGAGTCTTTGGATTCCCTGGAGGTGTGATGTAATAATAATAATAATAATAATACTGCCTCGCTCAAACAATCCCTGACCACTTTCCTATGCTAATGATATTCATTTCATGTAGCTTCTTATGCCATTGCACTGCTCCGAGTTGCCTCATAAGTTTGTCATAATCATCAGCTTTGTAGTTCCACATAAACTCTTTCTTGAGTGAAAATTCCATATGTTGAACAAGCAACCTTCTAGGACTAGACTGCGACCTTCTGTTCTGAAGCAGTTAAACCGAACTAATAACAACAGAAAATACTCTCAAAACAGGTAGAAATTAATTCCGTCTATCCACAGATAATAAGAATGGAATCAGCATCTCTTACAGTTTTTCCTAGCATTTCAAGTATGATGCAGACCACTGTCATACCACCTGAAACCAAGGCTGATTTTCAATTTATTTGTTATTTTGTGAGTGAAAATTCCATATGTTGAACAAGCAACCTTCTAGGACTAGACTGCATGGTCACTTTCCTCGATTGGAGGTAGAGTTGCTACTGTAATTTTATATAGATCTTCTGATGCTATTGCCATATCTAACACTCTTAAACAGCTGTTCCCCTCAATCACATGCTATTTCAAGTAATTATCCCTAAGTAACTGTATAAATTCCATTTCACCATGTGCTGTTTCCTCCTTCCATTCTATATCCCCATAGCTGAAACCTCCCTTGATAATTGGTTGGCCTGCACTCATTGGCTAATCTGCCGATCCATGTCATCCACATCTTCTGGTCCACTAGGTCTATAGCAGCAACCAACAATATAATTTCTCCTATTGGCCTGTATCTCACACCAGATAACCAGGAAAGAATCGATTTCCTCAAATCCACACTCTTCCTTAACTTCTTTATTTGTTGATTGAAATCCTTCAGATGTTATTAATAATACCCCTCCTGCTGCCTTATTTCCTCTGTCTTCCCTAAAATACATATTTGTTTCATTCTATTCGTGTAACTATATCATTCTCTGACAACCAGGTCTTACTGATGCCAATAATTTTTGGCCAAGTCAAGCTGACCAATGCCAGAAACTCCTTTCCTTATTTCTGATACTTCAGGCATTCATGTACATGCATTTCATTCCCTTGGACCTACAGTTATCCTTACATAATGTCATTACCTGCCCATTGAGATTCAAAGCTTGGGAAACTGTACCCAGCTCTTCACAATCTTTACTTTCTTACTTTTCATTTTTGCTTCTTCCAACAATGCTTTCATAGCCTCTCTCATTGCATATTTATCACTTTTCAAATCATTTCACAAATGAAATAAATTATAAACAAATAAATCATGCACTGTTATTCACTGCTTCTACCACATTCTCCATATCACTTTTACAATCCTGCTTTATATCCTTAATATCACTCACTTCATTCTTCCACTCCTAACATGACTTGCATTTTTTGCATTCACTAAGGAAACATTTCAAACAAACATTCTCTCCATTCTCTCTCTCTCTCTCTCTCTTGTATCACAAACCATTCACTCTCAGCAAAGAATACATTAAACACACAGTATTAAACTAAATTCTGCATATTAATATCATTCAACATCAGTGTTGAAGGATATCGATCAGGTCAACAATTTTAATTATTTGGGTAGATTACAATGAAAATTTAGACATACCTAACAAAATGATCAAATTTTAAGAAGTAAATGGAATAATAAACAAATCATTATGGACAGCAATAGTTACTAGAAAAAAAAAAGCAGACTAAGAATGTAGAATATTTTATCAAAACCAACATTATTATATGGCAGTGAAGTATGGACAATAACAGAAAGAGATAAGGAAAGAAAATGTAACAGAAATGAAATATATGAGAACAGCAGGTTATACAAGACTAGATAAAAAGAGAAATGAAGATATATTGAAAGAACTAAACGAAACAACAGTAATCGAAACAATACTAGTGTTATATCGATGTTTTCTATATGATTTATACTATATTTAATTGTTTGTTTATATCTATCCTTTCTTACCTAAAACCTTACTCAATCAAAATCCTACCGGCTGCTCTATTGTTAAATATTTATCTTTTGTGATTTATTCTTTCTTCTCTTACTTTAATCTTATTCTTATATCTAGGATTGTTTCCTCTTCGGATACTGGTGAATTTATATTTTACTGCACCAGCCAGTATCCTATAGCAGAAAAGATCCTTGCTCAGGGAGACAATACTAGTCTGAAGATTACTTACACAATATCTTATAAACTGCCATATAGATTTAGATTATTGCAGTCGTGACCTAAATCTATTATTATATTCACTCTCTAAATCCTTCCCGCCAAAATAAGTTCTATTTTTATAAGTGGAAAGTTGGAATCGTAATCAGGCATGACTCAGGTAAATATGACATGTTTATTGGAACTAAAACACAATACAAAATTCATACACTCAATTATGCTCAATACTAAATAAAACTCGAATTAAGAGGTTAACACTTTCTAAATTAATTAAATCTTATAAAGCATGCTAAACACAGTAACATAGTAAGCACAGTAACTGCATATTGGAATAGATAGCAAATGATATGAAGTTAAGCTAAATACCTTTCAGTAGTATTACTCGCAAGAGAAAACTAACAAACATTCTAATGTTACTGAGATACTAAATTCTACTATTCTTATCGCATTAAATTAATCCTAACACATACAAAATTTACAAATGATCTCTTCCAAACAATTCCCTCTTACTCTCAAAGGAGGTTAACTTTCTAAATAGAGATTGTCTACAGAGTTCTTAATTTCACATTCTTAAACAATCTTCTCTCTTCTAATGAACTTTCACACAAAATAGGAGTAATTGCACCTTACCAAGCTTTTTCCGCATCGTTCTGCACCACATGTATGTCTGGATGCTTCTCGTCTATTTGGCTGTCCATTCGCCAACGTAGGGGTTACGCTATCTTCATTTCTTCTGAAATTTCTTCGGACTCAAATCTTTGCGTTTCAGGAACAACTTGATGGGACTTTTCTGCGACGGCTTGATTCTGCTAGGACTGGAATTTTTTTTCTTCAGCTTTGCATAGAATTCTACTTCATTTTAAGAACACTTGCAGTCCGACATCTTATCACAGACTTCACCCCACCCCACCCCTTTACGCGAAACTCCCCGCTAACTTCCGAACCACCAAAACAGGAAAACGTCACGACCAGAGAGTGTCTTCCGATACATGCTCAACCCCTTATATTTTTCTATAGAGCACCCTCTTTTCTCAGTCCTCTTTTTGCACACAGCCCTTATCTTTTCACCCCCTTTGGGTTCATCCTTCACTTTTACGACGCTGTTATACTTGGATTCACAGAATACATGGCAATGTAACTTTCCGAGTAAGCTATAGCCGCTAGCGTTATGCTGTACACGTGTAGCTTTATGCCTTTTAGGAATTATTACTTTGCAACTTTTTAGATGTCTCACAGTAAGTTTTACATAGCTTAAGTGAGGCTTAAATTTAAATCAGATTATCTCTCTTTTTAGACATACTTAAAATGAAATCTTAATATAATCACATCAGCTTAAATATAAGGCACTCGAAATAAAGAATACAAATTTAACATAAAGTGAAGAAGTTCCACTTTTAATTACAGCTGATTTCTCTGCAGGTATTTCTCTTTGTCAGCAAGTTTTATATGTTAAATTCCAAACGAATGATTTCTTTCCAAGATTCCTTCATTTAGGATCTAACACTAGAAAGGCTTAAGTGTCATTGGTAATTCATAATAATGTTTTACTGCATAAACAGTCCATGTGGTTAGCCTAGTCGTTTTGCGCTTCGCAACCATATGCCTGGGGAAGGAATGTCCTAGGTTCGATGCTCATTGGTGACATGAGGAGCTTAAGGATCTTCCTCAGCTATAGCCAAGTTAGCTGATCTTAGGTGTGGACAGCAGGGTTTTTCCCCCACCAATTTATCTGGGGTTTTTCATCCCACAAGCAGGCAAACTGGCCCTGTGAACACAGGGCCGGTTTGCCGGATCTACAGTCATAAATACTTAACCCTCCATGAGGGGGGGCTCAACTAGCCCCAATAGGGACGGGAGGAGAAAAGGGAGGAAACTCCATACAAATAAATAAATAAAACTGTATAAACATTACCAAGAGAGGAATATATATATATATTTATTTAGTTAGTTATTTATTTATAAGATAAAAATTTAAGATATAAAAATGTGTTAAATGCACTGTTTGCTGGTTTTCTAACCAGCATCATCATAGCACAATTATAACTGTGATAAGCATACAATACTAAACTACGTAATTGAGGAAAACAATTTAAATTGTAATTGACAACTGAACTAATGTCTTTACATGGTGCCCTCTTATGGCTTGGATAACCACAGTTAATTTAGAGAAGTCTGGCTATCAGATCTTAAAATGACCATCTCTCAGATCTTTGGTAAATTAATGCAACCATACTTTTGAGATTAGGAGTGTTCTTCATAGCTGATTTTAAAAATAGTCTCCCAGTCCTGTAATAACTTCTATGTAATAACAATGTTTTCCTCCATCTGATCCTATATGAAGGAGTATCCAGAGTCTGTCAATCCCAACTTACCATACAGATGATTGCAGATGTAATTTTTGTGTTCTTCAAGGTATGTTAACTGATCTACCAGTCTGTCCAAAGTGGGCCAGACTGCAGGCACAAGGAACTTTATACAGTCCGGGATGTTTAAGAAGATATAGTCGATCTTTTGGGGAAAGGGTGAAAGTAGCTAGCTGAATGAAAGGTTTGAAAGTGACATGGTGGAGATCATATTTGAAGAGAACTCTGGCTATTTTTTCTGATGTACCCTTAACATATGGGATGGGAATCATTTTGCATGTTGGGTGTTGGAAGGAGAAGGATAGGAGGTGCATGCAATATTTTTCCTATTTTATATGGACTGAGTCATTGCCAAAAAGGTATAACAAAGGTCCTCAAGTGAGTTTCTAGGACAGTGTAATTTGAACAAATAGCCGTAGCTCATCAAGTATTTTGAGGATGCCATCATGTTGGGAAGGGTGTTGGTGTGATTGTTTATGTAAATACCTTTCTGTATAAGTGAGTTTTCTGTAAATGGAGAAGGATAATGAGCCATTTGGAAGCTGTGTCACTGGTGTATCTAAAAAGAAAAGAGAGTTGTTGCTTTCTTTTTCATTGGTGAAGTTTTAGTATTGGCTGTTAAGATGCACCAAAAATGCTCCTTGACCACTTCCCATGCTCTATCGACATCCAGCCCTTGCAGTTTTACATGCCATGGCACTGAACTAAGCAATCTCCTAAGCTTCTCATACTTGCCAGCATGGTAATTCCACTTATACCTTGTCTTAATCAAAAATTCCACACCATGTGCTACTCTATGAAACGTATCTTTAAAATACTAAGTTAAATAAAACAGAATTCACACCAAAATCACACAGACACAACATGCTACCAAAAATAAACAATACTACGTTAAGATTTAAACCAATATTCCAATTTTCACTCAAAATAATACTTAACTTTCGGGAGCTCTCTGAAAACACTGCACACCATGTAGCCCTCTAGTGGCTGTTATGTGTCTTATTGTGTCTTAATGAAGTTAAAGAACTTATCAAATCTGTCAGCATATTGGTGTTGTTTATACCTTAAAACATTGTTATGAATTGAAACAATAAAAAAAAATGCTGAACAAAATGAAAAGAGCATCTAGAACGAATGACATATGATAGAATACCCCAGAAAATGATGAACACTAAAGGTTCAAAGAAATAGAGCCAGACTGGGGAAACACTGGGATGAGACTGAAACAGGCCACCAGACCTAGATTTGTGAAAGGAGGATAATGAAGAAGAGAATAACCTGATACTAAATATTATTTATTCAGACACTCAACTAGTATCATGAAATAACTGTGTCGCAGCATCAGGAGATATAGTGAATAAAATAAAAAAAAATTAAGCTACAGTCACAGAGTAAATATTTAAAAAGGAGAAACTAACAAAGAAATGAACACTTGTGCTATACAAACACTTCATCAGTTGCATCAGTCTTGGGACTGGTAGCTCAGTAGCAATTTCCTCCATTCACTCTGTCATTGGCTTTCTTCTTAACCTCCTGGTAACTCCTCAAACCCGTGCTGTCTTTGGCTTGGTCAAGAAAGCTTTTCCTTGGTCTGCCTCTTCTTCTTTTTTTTTAAGCTATTTTATTTTAATTAAGCTACAGTCACAGAGTAAATATTTAAAAAGGAGAGAGAGACTAACAATGAAATGAACACTTGTGCTATACAAACACTTCTTCTTCATCAGTTGCATCAGTCTTGGGACTGGTAGCTCAGCAGCAATTTCCTCCATTCCACTCTGTCATTGGCTTTCTTATTAACCTCCTGGTAACTCCTCAAACCCATGCTGTCTTTGACTTGGTCAAGAAAGCTTTTCCTTGGTCTGCCTCTTCTTCTTTTCCCCTCTATTTTGCCTTCAGTTATTCTTTTCACAAGTCCATCATGTCGAAGTATATGTCCAAACCACCTATCCCTTCTAATTTTGATCGATTTTATTAGAGTTCTTGTTTCGTTTATCTCGCTCAGGACTTGTTGGTTTGATTTTTTTTCTGTCCATTTTATTTTGTTCATGCGACGCCAGCACCACATTTCAAAAGCCTTCAATCTTCTTACGTCTTCTCTGCCTAGAATCCAGGTTTCACATCCATACAGTGCAATGCTCCATATCAATGTCTTTACTAATTTTTTTTTCAATTGTAGGTTGAGTTTTCCTGTTAAAATGCTTTTCATCTTAGAGAATTGGGCTTTTGCGTTGTTTATTCTTGATCTTATGTCTTCTCTTGTTCTGCCATCTCCTGTTATTAGGCTACCTAAATATTTAAAGCTTTTCACTTGTTTTATTTGTTCCCCTCTGATATCTATGTGCTCTGTTGATAGGGATTTTGCCTGTAACAGTTATTTTAGTCTTATCTGTGTTAATTTTCAGTTTATATTTTTCAGGTTATTATTTAGTAATTCTAGCATTGTTTTTAATGTTCTTCTGTTTTCTGCTACAAGGGCTATGTCGTCAGCAAATCTGATACACATCACTTGCTCTCCATTTATCTTTATACCACTGTTTATTTTATCTTTAGTTTCCTAAATGGCCTTTTCAATATATAAATTAAATAAAAGTGGTGAAAGTATACATCCTTGTCTTACTCCACTCCTGATATTTATTATTTTCTCCTTATCATTGATTTTAATCCGTCCATTTTGATTTTTGCAAATTTGATAAATTATTTTCCTATCCCTCAAACTTATGCCGATATTAGTTAGACAATTTAGGAGTATTTTCTGGTTTACTTTATCAAACGCTTTCTCTAAATCAAGGAAGCAAATGTAAGTATTTTGACTAAGGTCTAATCTTCTCTCTATTATTGTTCTTAAACAAAGTATTATTGCCTCTCTTGTTCCTTTATTCTTTCGGAAGCCAAATTGGTCTTCATCCAATAGACAATCTATTTTTGAATAAATTCTATTTTGAATAATTTTTAGCAGAATTTTGCTAACATGTGGGATTAAAGCTATTGTTCTAAATTGGCTGCATTTGTTTGCATTATTCTTTTTTGGTATTGGTATTATGGTTGATTTCATAAACTCCTTTGATATTTCTCTTCTATCATAGATTTGGGCTATTAATTGATAGAGTAAGGTTTTTGTCTCATCACGTAGATTTTGTAGCAGTTCTATAGGAATATTGTCTACACCTGGACTTTTTCCCATACTCATTTCGGACAGTGCTTTTATCAAATTCTTCTTACATTATTGGGGGTCCTAGATTATCTTCATTTTGATTTTCTATGCTGATATCAACATCAAGTTCGTCGCCATTATAGAGATTTTCAAGATAATTCTTCCATTCCATTAATATATCCTCAGATTCTATTAGTAATTTTCCGTTTTCATCTTTGACATTGTTTTTGCTTCTTATTAAATTTGAAAGTCAGTTTGTTAATTTCTTTATAGGCTTTCTCTATGTTTTCTTTTTTAAATAATTCATCTATGTTATTACACTGTTCTTCCAGGTATTCTTTTTTGGCTTGTGTACATTTTCTTGTAATTTGATTTTTAAGATATTTGTATTTGGCCACATCTTCTTTAACAGCATGTTTATATTTTCTTCTTTCATCCATAAGGCCAAGTATTTCATCTATTATCCAATGTTTTCTTTTTTCTTTTTCTGCATTTTTCAATAATTGATTTGATGAATTTTTAATTAACTCTTTAATCATATTCCATTGGTTTTCAATATTATTCTGACTATTTATGTTTTCTGGAATGTTATGAGCAGTTGCCTCTTGGTATCCTTTCTTTACTCTTTAATTTTTCAAGGTTCCATCTTATTGGTTTGTATCTTTGGATTTGTTTTCTATGTTTCAGTTCTGTTTTCATTAAGACAAGGTTATGGTCACTACTAATGTTGGCACCTGGATAGCTTTTGCAATTTTTTGCAATTTCTGTATCTTTTCTTGACCAATATATATAATCTATTTGATATCTATTTGAATCCACAGGTGCTTTCCAGGTGTATCTTCTTCTTTTTGGAACTTGAAATAGTGTATTTTCTATAACTAACTGTTTTTGTGTACAAAATTCTATTAATTGCTTTCCTCTTTCATTCCTACGTCCAAGACCAAATCTTCCTGAAACATTATCATTGCTCGCTTCTCCCACTATAGCATTCCAATCTCCCATTATTATTGTATTGTCTCTGTCTTTAAAGATGCTCCAGATTTCTTCTATTTGTTCATAAATTTCTTCTATTTCTTCATCGCTATGTTGTGATGTTGGCATGTAGACCATTATAATATTGAGGTTTACTGGTTCATTTTGAATGCTTATCGCCATGATTCTGTCACTATAGTTAATTATTGTAGTGATTAACTTTCCAACTTTTTTATGAAGCATTATTGCAACACCTGACTTGCCCTTCTTTTGTCCTGAATATATTATCCAAAATTCTCCACTCCAGAAATCACCCTGTCCCTCCCATCTCATCTCACTAATGCCCAGAATGTCTATTTCATGTCTTTCCATTTCTTTTTTCACATTTTCTATTTTACCTGGTTCTAGCAGTATTCTTGCATTCCATGTTCCAATATTCAGCTTATTTCTTGTCTTCATTTTTGAATAAGTACCAGGATTTCGTTGGCTGTCAACCTGAGAAGCCCGGTTACTTCTCCTGCCGGGCATGACTCCTTCAGTGAAGGCTCCATTGCCAATCTTGATTTCATTTTTAACTTCTTTTTAGCTGCTTTTACTTGATGATTGGTTATTCACATAGATTACAGTTTCTAATCAAGAGTCAACAGAGATAATAAAATATCGCCGGCCTGGCCGACTGAGTAGTTAGTGTATCCACTCTCCAGCCAAAAGGCTGTAGGTTTGAATCCCGCTGTGGGCATGGATGTTTGTGAGTATCTGTGGAAATACTAGTGGTGGTGGTTGGTGGTAGATGGTGTTGGTGTAGTTGCTGTGTAGTGTGCAGTGGAGACAGAACTGTAGAGCAGGTGCCCTTCCTCAATGAGTCCTTGGACTCCCTGGAGGTGTCAAATAATAATAATGTCTACATGAAAACCTTATGCATGATATTACATCAAAACATTTAGTGCACATGGAAGCCATTGGCATACATAATACCACCAACCATCAAGCTACATAGCACAAGCACACATTTCATTGTTAGTGTCTCTCTTTTTCAAATATTTTTATTGTGATCATTATCTGTTTGTAGATTATTATTATTATTATGGGCAACTCCAAGGAGTCTTAGACTCATTGAGGGAGGCCCTAAACATTATGTCCATCACAATTATTCGACATTCACACAGTATCTATCATACTTTGCCTTGAACTCATTCACTGTCATTGCATCCACAACAGACTCTGGCAACTTATTCCACTCATTCACCACTCTAAAAGTAAAAACCCAGCTCTAACACCCTTACTAACCACACTCTTGCCCAGCTTCCATGGATGTCCCCTAGTCCTCCCACCACCAATACTGTTATCAAAAATATCCTCTGAATTAATCCTATAGAAACCCTTCAGCAATTTGAATCATATCTCCCCTTTTCCGGCTATCAACCAATTTCTTCAACCTGTTTTCATTAGGTTCATTCCATAGACCTGCTATCATCTTGGTCACTCGCCTCTGGATCCTCTCAACCTCCTCCCCTTCAAGAAGAAACCTAGGTGACCAGATCTGGGCACAGTAGTCGAGATGGGGTCTTATCAAGGCTCGATACAGCAGAACAATGGCTTGCTTATCTCTGCTCGTCAAAGTATTCTTCAGCATCCAAGTGATTTGATGAGCTGATTTAGCCACTTTTGCAATGTGCCCCCTAAACTTCAACTCCCTATCCACCAACACTCCCAAGTCCCTGGCCTCATCAATCTCTTGGAGTACAGTTCCACCAATGTGATATACTGCTGCTAATCTTTTCACCCCAAAATCCATAACCTCACATTTTGCCACATTAAATTGACATCCATTCTCCTTAGCCCAGACCTCCAATCTATCCAAATCATCCTGCAAAATTTTGACATCTTCTGCATTCACTGTTGCCCCTACCCAACTTTACATCATCAGCAAACAAATGAACAGTTGCTCTCAGATCCTTTCCTATATCGTTAATGAACAAATTGAACAGTAGTGGTCCAAGAACAGAACCCTGCAGAACACCACTAGTCACAGGCCGTCTTTTGGGCTCTACTCCTGAGTAAACTACTCTTTGGTATCTCTCCATCAACCACTCTCCTATCCATCTCACCAACCCTATATCCATTACCATATGTTGCAATTTACGAATTAGAATTCCATGTGGTATCCTGTCAAAGGCCTTAGATAGGTCCAGCAGTATCACTGTAAACCTTTTATCCTTATCCATTTCAGCTGTCACTATGTTATAAAACCTGAGCAAGTTACTGAGGCATGATTTACCCTTCACAAAACCATGCTGTCCCCCATATGGTATCTCATTTTCATCAATTAATTCCTGTATTTTTCCCTTGACACTACTTTCTCCAAGACCTTGACAACGACTCCTGATATGCTGATTGGTCGGTAATCTGCAGCGGTAGTCTTGGATCCTCCTTTATGCAATGGAACTATTTCTCCCCTCTTTCCACCCCTTCGAGATTAAACCACACCCGAGAGACAGATTAAACAATATGGTCAAGGGCACTGACAGTTCTTTAGCCGCTTCACGTAAGACCCGTGCTGGTATACCATCCAATCCCACAGATGTATTCACATTAAGGTTCTGTAATAGACTATTCACCTCCACTTCATTCACCACAATTCCCATATAAACTAGTGGTTCCTTCATTCCTTCAATGTCACCACCTGGATGATATACTCTTGCAAAGTGCTCACTCAGTAATTCCACTATATCGACTGATTCAGTGACCTCCCTACCATCGACATTCCTTAAAATCATTCAGCCGTGTACAGTTTTTCTTTTACTTGCAGCATATCGAAAGAACTGTTTGGGATTCTCTTTAGCTTGTCTGGCTAATTTCCTTTCATAATCCACTTTTGCTTTTCTTACCACACTCGTTACCCTTCTGGCCTGCGCTTTATACTGGTCATGTGCCTGCAGGTCGCCTTTCTCCTCAAATTCCTTCCACAGTTGTTTCTTTTTTTTGCAACTCAAGTTTAATGGTGTTATTCATCCATTTAACTCCTACGTGATTTACTATTCAGACTCTAGGTATACAGTCAGCCATAACCTCCTGCAAATGCTCGTTGACCTCTTCCCATGCCCTATCAACATCCAGCCCTTGCAGTTTTACATGCCATGGCACTGAACCAAGCAATCTTCTAAGCTTGTCGTACTTGCCAGCACGGTAATTCTACATGTACCCTGTCTTAATCGAAAATTTCACACATTTAGCCACCTCCCAGGTCAATACCCTGTGATCACTCTCACCAATAGGTGGCAACATGGTCATATTCATTACAGTCAAATTCTCAGATGCTATTACTAGGTCAAGCACTCTCGAACCCCTAATATTTCCCATTACATGCTGTCTCAGTTAGTTATCCCTTAGTAACTGAATAAAATCCAGTTCCTTCCTCACATGTATCCTCTCCTCCTTTTAATCAATGTTACCATAGTTGAAATCCCCCATAATAATTACTCTCCTTCTACTCATTTCTCTGTTTCTCCTTCTACTCAATTTGTCTATGCATACTATCTCCACCATGTCTTCCATCACCTGGTCTATAGCAGCACCCAACTATAGATTTTGTTCTGTTGGTCTCAATCTCACACCAAATAGCCTCATGAGCTCTTTTCACTATCCTGCAATACAACTTCTGTTCTCCTTGGCTGCAGTTCATCAGCTATCATCAATAACACTCCTCCTCCCCATTTTATTCTCTCTATCTCTCGTGAACACACTATACCCTACACATTCTATCCCAATAACTTTATCATCTTCTGTCAGCCATGTTTCACTAATGCCAATAACCTGTGGCCAGGAAGAGCCAGCCAAGGCCAGAAATTCTTCCTTCTTGTTACTGATACTCTTGCATTAGTATACATGAAATGCAGTGGTCCATTTGTCCCACCCTTATCTTGATGCGTTATAACTAACTATCCCATTCTGATTTCCTGTCTTTTACTGGCTCGGGCTCATTATATACATTCTTACACTCATCTGTCTCACTGATGTCTGCATATCCACTCCCCCCCCCCTCCTTGGTAGTTCTATTTCCCTGATTTTGCACATCCACTCTCACTTCACTCAGCAACACTTTTTCCAGCCTTTGCACACCAAATCCATTCAAATGTAAGCCATCCATCTTGTACAAATCCTTTCGCCCATCAAACTCACTCCACATGTCCACAAACTCCACACCACACCGTCTGCATAACCTGCGCATAAAATCATTTATGATTATGGCCTTCCTTCTAAACTCTTCTCTTTCATACCGCGGCAACAGCCTCACTATCCTAACTCTGTCACTCTTTTCTTTCGCTACCTATAATAATTCCTTTAAGTCCTCTCTCATATCAAATTTATCTCCTTTCAAATCATTCGTTCCCACTACGACTATCATTTCTTTCACCTTCTGCTTTTGCGCTCTAATACTCTCACTTACATCCTTAATTTTCGCACCTGGTAAGTATGATTTAATCAAACTCTCATCTATCACACCTCTTACTAACGAGTCACCATACAACACTCTTTCCTTCATTTCTGAAACACTCCCAGTCATACGCTTATTTTTCCTTTCATACACTTGCTTATTTCTGTTAGCCAAGGCACTCTGGAAAGAGTTTTGCAGTCACTCCAACTGACACTTTGCCCTATGTATTATTCCGTGTAACCGTGCGATCTCACTGATTACAGCTAATTTCTCATTATTTTCATCATTCAAACCATTTTCTCTCACATTCTGGCTTTCTTCTACAATAATTATCTCATGACCTGACACACACACTTTAATTCTTCACTTTCCTTACATTTTCGGCACAGTCTCCCACCACTATCATTATCTATGCAGATTCCAGCCTCTTTCGGGAAAGCATACATCCCACACATGTTACACTGGACGAATTCCCTTACATTAATAGATTCATTTTTCATTTTATTCACTATATCTCCTGATGATGAAACAATTATTTCATGAAACTAGTTGAGTATTTGAATAAACATTTTGTACTATCAAATTGTTCTATGTGGTTTAATATCAGAATTATAATTTCATCAGTCATTCAATGTTTTCTTTAGATTTTATATTCACCTCTAGAAGCTGCTCAACTTATTCTTTTTAAAACTTTTGTACGTTTTTTTTTTTTTGAATGGGATGCTAATTTTTATCCTACTGAAAACTAAATAGTAATTGCTTCCTGTTTCAAACATGAAAACCTTATGCATGATATTACACCAAAACATTTAGCGCACATGGAAGCCATTAACACTCATAATACCACCAACTATCAAGTTACATAGCACAAGCACACATTCTTATGCTTTATTATTATGCTGTATGCTCCTGTATCCTGAACCAGCCTTAAGATATCACTATCAAAATAATAATATAATCAATAAGATATTTCTTATTGCTTCTGTGTGTGTGTGTGTGTGTGTGTGTGTGTGTGTGTGTGTGTGTGTGTGTGTGTGTGTGTGTGTGTGTGTGTGTGTGTGTGTGTTTACCTTGTGAATTTATGAACATCTTAACATATTAATAATGGAATCACTTAAATGAATTTAATGGTTTAGGTTAAAAAAATGTCCAGAATATGTTGTTTGAAATGTTTCATAAATATCTTAATTTAATGGTTAATTTTTGATGGTTTAGGTGTAAAAACATCCAAAATATGTTGTGCAGTATGTTCCATAAAGTAATTAGCTAGAGGTTGGGGAAAGGGGGATCCCATAGCTGTTTCCTCTATCTGTTTGTACAGTTTGTTCTGCCAGCTTACGTATCCTGAATTAATACCAAAGCCAAATAATTTTACAATGTCAAGAGGAAAGTCATTATGAAGCAATTCAATTGTCTCTGTCAGAGAGATATTTGTAAAGAGTGATGTTTTTTTTCTGTATAGAACTCCTCCTTGTCCAATCTTCATGAATTTCTTGAAAAATTAACTTAATAAATCCAAGAATCAAATTTACTCTGAAACTAGAAGATAACATTGTCCTTTTTTTTCTGGATGTTCTCAGTCTACGTCAACCAAATGGTAGTCTACAGTTCTCAGTATATGGAAAACTAACTCATACTGGTAAATACATTTATTCAAACTCACATCATCATCATCCTTGTCAGAAATATGATGTAATCAAATCTTTAGTCAACTTCATAAAATATGCTCTACGGGTTCTCTTCTAAACAAAGAACTATTTACTATCAGAACTTCCTTTATCTCTAATGGTTATAATACAAAAGTTATTGATAAAATAATAAATAATTATGGCTGTTGTCTTAACCTGCCTCAAGAAGAAATTACCAGAATTTGTATTCTGTATGTTAAAGGACTTTCAGAAAAATTGGCAAGATTACTTCAACAGATTGACTTACAAGTCTTTTTTCATCCAGTACATAATACTTTCCTCATCCCTCTTAAAGAGAAATATCCTCCTCTTTCTTATCCTGGAGCTTGCAGAATCCCTTGCTCTTGTGGCTTATGTTATTATGGACAGACTGGTCATTCTGCACAAATTTGTCTTGAAGAATATCAGGAATACATTTCACTTAAAGAACCCAACAAATGCCATTTAGCAAGATACACTGGAGAATATAGGATTGGAATATAAACTCTTTACTTGGATCATGGGATGGTTGACAGACAGATATCAAAAAGTGGTATACAGTGGGTGTGAATCTGCCAGATTTAAGGTGACCAGTGGTGTACCTCAGGTTTCAGTTCTTGGGCCATTATTGTTCATTCTATGCATCAATGTCTTCAGGCAGGGTCTAACATCAGATGTGGAATTGTTTGCCGATGATGCAATGATAGGCAGTGCAATCTGGAATGCCCTGCCTATCTTTGCATATTCAGCAGTTACAAAATGATTTGAATAGGCTGGAAATTTAGGCAAATGAAACTGGCTGTCAGTTTAATGTTAGTAAGTGTAAAGTTATGCATTTTGCCATGATTAGATTTCCAGCGGCATATTATGTTAGCAGGGTTATGGTACAAGAAACTGAAGAGGCAAAGGGATCTTAGTGTATTGGTGGATACACTTCAAAGGTCACATAGCAAAAGTTGCAAATACAACTCAGAGCATAATTGCGATGTTGAAGCAAACCTTGACATGTAAGGATACATGTCAAGGATACATTTTGTGCCTCTTTATAAGGCTTTGATAAGACCACACCTGGATTACTGTATGCAGATTTGATCTCCCGGATTCCAACAAAGAAGAGTTACAAAGATTATATCCGGATTATGGGATTTAGATTATGAGGATAGATTGCAAGTATGTGGATTACAGATGCTGGTTAACAGGAGAAAGAGAGGAGATATGATAGAGGTCTAGAAACTTTTCAGTGGGTATTATAGGATAATGTCTGATGAAATTTTTTCTTATATGGAAGGTTGGGAGAGAACCCAACTGCTCAGGGTGATTTATAGCCTTCCTCTAAAGGTAGGCATTAGATGGATGAGTAGTAGTATCAAGCTTGATCTGCAAAAAAAGAAAATGTTATCGAGAATTTACAAGGAGAAAGGCGTTCAGTACACCCATGAGCAGTACAGGGCTCAAGCTAGGAAGGTTACCAGCATAGTAAGAAAAGCTAAATCAGATTATGAGAAGACCTTAGCCAAGAAGATCAACGGTAATCCCAAAGAGTTCTTCCGCTATGTGGCAAGTAAAAGGAAGAATGACTTTGGAAGGATAACTTTAGTGGGTGCTGATGGTATTGAGGTGACCAATTCAGATGTAATAGTAGAGTTACTGAGTGATCACTTTTCAAAAGTCTATCACCCAAGTCAGGATATCTCTGTACCTTAGCAATAACTAAGGTGAGAATTGAAGTTAATAAATTAGAGGTATTTAGTATATTGCAGAATTTAAGTGCAAACTCTGGTGTAGGTTTAGATGGAATATCAGCTCGTGTGTTGCTTGAATATGCAAAGGAATTGTCAACGCTTCTTACTTGGTTATTTAACTTAAGTTTGAACTCTGGTATGGTCCTCAGGGAGTGGAAGGAAAGTAAAGTAGTTCCTTTGCATAAAGGTTATCCTAAAACTGCGGTAGTTAATTACAGACCAATCACCATCTCAGGAGTGGTGGTAAAAGTATTGGAAAAGTTGGTTAAAGACAGAATTCAAGAATGGGTGGATCAGAATATGATACTCTATAGGGGCCAACATGGTTTTGTTAAAGGGCAATCCTGCCTTAGCAATTTATTAACTTTTTATAATAGAATGACATCTGAGTTGGACAAAGGCTACACAGTGGTACTTCTGAATTTTGCTAAGGCTTTTGACAGGATACCCCATGGAATACTGTTACACAAATTGGAACAGAGGGGGATGGATACTAATCTGGTGATATGGATAAGAGAATGGCTTAGGATGAGATACCAGAAAGTGGTATATGGACGAGCAGAGTCCAGGATGAGGCAGGTGACCAGTGGTGTGCCTCAGGGCTCTGTGCTTGGGCCGTTATTGTTTAATTTGTACATAAATGATATAGGAAATGGCTTAAAGGGAGATATTCAGTTCTTTGCTGATGATGGAAAGTTGGATAGCGCAATAAAAAATCAAGCTGATGTTGAGAGTTTACAGGATGATTTAAATAAGCTAGCAAAATGGGCAAAAGGTAATGGATGTCAGATCAGTATGGAAAAGTGTAAATGCATAACTTTAAGTTATGCATTTTGGAATTAAAAGATTACCAGCTGTGTACTACATTGATGGAACAGTACTCCAAGAGATTGATGAGGGGTGTTGGTGGATAGGGAGATGAAGTTCAGAGGATACATTGCTAAGGTGTCCAAGATTGCACATAGGATTACTAGGTTATTGAAGAGCGCACTAACATCAAGAGATGAAAAGGTTATTATTCCCCTTTATAAGGCATTGATACTTCCACATTTGGATTACTGTGCTCAAGTCTGGTCACCTGGCTTCCTTGGGGATGAGGAGGTTGTCGAGAGGGTTCAGAGAAGAATGACTAAGTTGGTGAGTGATGTAAAAAATGCTCCCTACATTATAAGATTGAGAGCTTGTGGATTGCAGAGGTTGGTTGATAGGCAGAGAAGAGGGGATATGATAGAAACATTTAAATTATTAAGAGGTTTTTATAAGATTGATGCAGGGAAAATATTTCAGCTGTGTGATAGTGATGGAAGAACAAGAGGTCATCCCTGGAAATTAAGGAAAAGTATGGTTAACAAGGGTGTGAGAACGAGGTTTTTCACCTGGAGGGTGGTGAATGAGTGGAATGCATTGCCTGACTCAGTTGTGAGTTCTATGTCTGTAAATGAATTCAAGAAGAGATATGGTAGATATTGTTTTGATAGTTTGGGTCTCCCACGATGAGTGTGCTGACTCCATGTAGATACATGTAATAATAATAATACCCACAAGTTGTGTATGACGGAGCCTTGTCTCAGAAAGGAAGGTGACCAGTGGCATGCCTCAGGGTTCTGTTCTTGAGCACTGTTGTTTAACTTATTTGTTAATGATATTTCATGTGGATTGACTGGGGATCTTCAAAGGTTTGCCAGTGGTGCAAAGTTAGGTAGAATTATCAGGAGTAATGCTGATTGACACCAGCATTACTCCTAATATAAATCATATAAAGCTCTGTACTATATTGGTGGAGCTGTACTTCAGGAAGTGGATGAGATTTGGAATCCTGGAGTGATGGTAGACAGTTGCCTGGGGGCATATTTCATGGGTTGCAAAGACTGCACGTTCTATTTATGCTATTATAAAAAGTACGTTGACATGTAGGGATAAGGATGTGATTGTGTCTCTATATAAGGCATTGGTCAGACCACATATTGTGCTCACATTTGGTCATCTAGTTTTCATTGTGATGTGGAAACACTGGAGAGGGTCCAAAGACGAATAACCAAAGTGAAATCAGGACGCTGGAGTATTGGTTATGAAAGGCATTTGAGAGAATGTGGGTTACAGAGGTTGGTGGATAGTTGGAAAAGAGAAGACATGATAGAGACCTTCAAGTTAGTTAAGGGATTTTATCAGATTAATACAGAAGAAGCTATAAAAAGAATGGATGTTAAGATGGGAAGAATGAGAGTCATCCCTGGAAGTTGTATAAAGATGTGGTGAAGAAGAGTGTGAGGAGTAGATTTTTTATGTGGAGAGTTGTGAATGGAATGCATTGCCTGAGTGCAAGTAGTGAAATAACTTCAATTTCATTATGGTAGACATGTTGCTGGTTGAGCGGGCCTCTCACGAGGCATCTGTGGATTCCATGAAGGTTACCAAATAGTAATAATAAAAATAAAATGTTATGATGAATTCTTCCTCTTATGTATTGATTTTTTAGAACAGTTTATGAACATGTTTATGTTGAAGGAACATGGTACTGTTAATAATGACAATAGATGTATGTACTGCACAGAAATATAGTTGGTGTTTAATCATTGTTATCAGCTTTGTTCTTTTCTCAAAGTTTTCCAAAAATATTTCTATATGTATTGTATTCATTTCCTCACCCTTTATGTCAATCTCTAATGATTCAAAAATTCTGCTACTTCCGCACTAGAATCCTCTATAGAACCATGAGTACAAATTAGTCTTAATTTCTAATTTTTTTTGAAATTTTTTCATGTCCCTATTTGAAATGGTTTGTCATTCAAGAAGATTCTGTTGCATTATTTATTATTTCATTATTTTCACTATTGCACAAATATATTGTGGTATGGTTATTATTTAACACCTAATTAAGAGTGGTGACAAAAGATAAGTAATTTTTTTTTTTTTTTGAATTTAGTTATTAATGTGAATATTTTGTAGTTTTTATGAGTGAGTGATGGATTGAGTTGGTTAGCTTTCAAGAGAAGTTGTATATTTTGGATTAGAGTAGATATTATCAATATGACATCATTGCATAATAGAACAATGGTAGCTAAGAAATCTTTGTTGGGCAAGTTTATTATGTGAAATTTTGTTCAGTGCAATGTGTGTGGGAAATGTATTTGTTGCAAAAGGTGAAATTTTATGGTAGAAAGCAAGATGGATGAGCAAATATATAGGAAGTATTAGTAAGTGCCAGTTGTGTTGAGAGTGTAAAACATTTTTAATAATTAATCAAAATAGAGTTGAAAATATTGACAAAAGGGAGGAAATTAATGTGCTAGCAATACTGTTGATGAAAGTGGAGTGTTGGAAAATTAGGAGAACAAAGAGGCACTCATAAATTCCCCCTTTTTTTCTTTTTTTTTTTAATTTGTAATTTTCAACTGCATATGCAGATCTTTTGTCAACCAGTACTAAGCTTTTTAATTGTTAGTTTATTATTAACTTGTAGGATTTAAATATGTATATAGATATATAGATATATATATATATATATATATATATATATATATATATATATATATATATATATATATATATATACATACATACATTTATATTTTTAGGGCATATTCTTTTGACATATCAAAGCCAGTGGAATTGTGTCGATAGAAATATCTGCAGTAATTCTAAAAAGCATATGTATACTGCTCCAGGTAAATTTTAAATTATTTTGTTTCATATTAATATATCTCCTCACTTGACCTCATCCCTTCATTTCTTTCTCCTTCGTATCTTTGACTACAGTCTATAAAACTCACTGTTGAAAATTTAGTAGTAATAATAATTTGATTTAATGTAATGCTGTATGGCTTGTTTACTTCCCAGCAGTTAGGAATGTGGCAGGTATGAGACTGGGGAGTGCACATCTGCATAAAATGTAAGAAATGGAAAGAGATGATTGATATGAACATCAGCATAATAGATTTAATAATAGTGTGTCAGAAATGAGCGAATGCCAATAGAGACAGACAGCATGATTGTGGTTGAGGAGGATGAGTGTCGTGTGGAAAGGGAGATAAGCTTAAGGAGTGTAGTAGATTTGGAGAAGTTGATGATTGGATGGTTAAATGACAAGCAAGACTAGGTTATTTGGAAGAGGGGGGGGGGGAGAGAAGTGGAACATATGAAGAATAAGTCAGGAGTATGAAAGCAAAGACTGGGAAGTTTAGCTGATGTGAAGTGAACAAGAGTTGGAATTAGAGAGAATTATGGGAATGATAGAAGGAGAGAAAATAGGAGAACCAGGGGAAGACAAGATATTGCAGGAGCCAAGGATGTAGTGATGACAGGAAGGCAGGTAAGTGGGGGTGCAGAGAGAGAGAGAGAGAGAGAGAGAGATTGGGATGCAGATAAGTAAGTTTCACTCAAAACAAAGTTGAATGAAAAAGGGTACACAATTTGGTGTTAAATGGATGACAAACAATATCAAATGGGAACTGCAGGTAAAAAAGAGGTTATGTAAGATATATAAGGAGAGGGATGGAGACCAGATACATGAAGCTGCCGTAGCGCAATTGGAAGAATAGTGGAGCATTGCACCCTTCAGTTGTAAAAGACCTGTCCTCCTGGGTTCGATTCTCGTTATAACGAGAGGAATCCTTATGTGGGCTTTTTCAGTTGAAGGTGAGTTAACCGATCTCATATGGTGGTAGCAGGGATTTTTCTTCCAGAAACTCGGGTTTTTCATCCCGCATAGAGACAAATCGACCTTCAGAACATACGCAATTTACAGACAAAAAAATACTGTTGTTGATGATGATGGGGATAGATGGTGTTGATGGTAGTAGTCGTAGTTAGAGAATTAAGTAGTGGAGAGGATGAGATGTATTTAGCGAAGTAATGTGCCCTCCCAGGATGAGCTCTTGGACTCCCTGGAGGGTGTCACATAATAATGATGATGAAGAATATGACTCAGGTTACAAGTGACTAGTATGGTAAGGAAGACAAAACTGAATATTAGAAGAGATAGGCCCTGAGATCCAAAGAAAATCTTGAGGAATTCTTTCATTATGTGGCCAGTAGGAGGAGAAATGATTCTGGAAGAATGACACTGTTAGACAAAAATGGGAGAAGCATGACTGATGCAGAAGACATAGTGAAGTTTAATAATCACTTTATTTGGATATTACTATATCCTGGAAATGTAAGTATTGTTACTAGAGGGGGGTTTGGGGAGGCTTCAAGGTTTAGAAGTACATGAAAAGAATCTGTTTTAAATACTGAGTACTTTGTATCACTAAAGCAATGAAACTTGATGGGATTTCAACATGTGTTTTAGAGAATGTGCTAAAGAACTGACAGTTCCATTACTTTTCAGTGAGAGTCTTGCTACAGTAAAGGTGCCAAGGATTGGAAGGTGAGTAAGATAGTGCTGTTGCATAAAGATGGTGGTAGAATGGAAGTGTCAAACTGTAGACTAATATTTATTTCTTCTGTAGTTAAGATTTTGGAGAAATTAGTGAGATATCGTATACAGCATTGGGCTGACAAGATTAATGTTATCTTTTAGGGTCAGCATGGATTTGTTAAGGGGTACCTTTTATGATAAAGTAACAAGAGCAGTTGATAAGGAATAGGGTGCCACATGATAAGCTGATATTTAAGTCACACCATATGGGTCTTGATGTTAGGTTAGTGAATTGGATTGGCTGTCAAATAGATATCAGAGAGTTGTTCATGAGGAACTGGTATAAAAGAAGCAGAAAGTTACAAGTGGGGTTTTACAGGACTCAGTACTGGGAACTGTATTGTTTAACTTGTATATCAATGACATTGTCAATGGAGTGCAGGGAGATGTTCAGTTGTTTGCTGATATGTGAAGTTGAGGAGGGTTATTAGTAATAGTGCAGATGTAGGTGTGGTAGCTCTTCAGGAGGATGAGTTGAATAAGCTGGATGGATGGATGGATGGGAAAATGAATGGGTATCAGTTTAATTCAAATAAATGTAAGATCTTTAAGTTTGGGATCCATTGATGGGAGGTTTCATACTCTGGAAGTGGAGGAGGTGTAGAACATTGGGGTGATGATTGATAGAAACTTGCAGTTTAGGGGACATATCGCAAAGTTAACCCAGGGGATTGTTCAATACTGAGAAGGATGCTGACCAGCAAATGAAGAGTGATAATGATGTAGAAGCATATAATGAAAATGATATCAGTTATACTTATCTTTGTCTATTTCCATATTTAATTTGCCATCCTGACCAAAAATTGCACCTAAATATCTGAATTATTTTGCTTCATGTAAACTTATGTGCAAGAAGATCATTCACTTTGTCTACTGTTATTCATCATCTGCATGGATTACATTATAAAGGAAAATTCTTTAAACCTGATATTAAAACTGGGTCCTCAGTTTATAATGCAGTTGATATTTTCATGTCCTGCCTCTTTTTATAGCCGATTTTCATGCCGAATTTATTAAAGCAGTTATTCAGTTTACTTAAGGAATCTGCAAACTTGTACGATTTATGTAAGAGTGTTACATAATCTGCATTACTTTTATTTAATTACAAATCATAGTAATATTTACCAGAAGGAAGACTATACTTCTCAGGAAGAAAAGATAACATGCACAGAGAAGGAGTTGCATTATTAATTGAAAAGAAACTTACACACTCAGTAATTGAAATAAAACCAGTGTCTCCTAGAATAATCACAGCCAAACTTCAAGCAAAAGAAAAAGGTCAAACAATTAAAATAATCCAAATATATGCACCAGACAGTAACGATTCAGAGGAAGAAATAGAAAATGTCTATGAAGAACTACAACAGGAAATAGATAATCCCAAAAATAAAGAACTCATGATAGTGATGGGAGATTTTAATGCTAAAATAGGACAGCTCACAGCAGACAAAAAAGACGTGATGGGGAAATTTGGATATGGAGAGCTTAACGACAGAGGAGAACAATTACTCCACTTCTGTAAAACAAACGATTTAATGATTACAAACATATTATTCTATAAACGCCCTAATAATAAATATACAGGGACATCCCTAGATGGTAATATAAAGAACTGCATAGACTATATCATCATAAACAAAACAGTGGAAAAGATCAGTAAATAATGTACGAACATTAAGAAGTTTTGATTTCGACACTGACCATGAAATATTAACTGCCAAAGTGAAGATAAAATTCAAGGAAAAACACTATCAGAAAAGAAGAAAACATCAACCTATCAAAACTAAAAGATAGCTCAAGCAGAAGTCGATTTTTAGAACAGATGTGCTTGAAATTAAAATCCTCCATCTTCCAGAACAGCAGAAAATACTGGGAAAAAGGAAAAGAAACATGTTATCAATTGCAAAAGACACTCTAGGTACCAAACCCAAAATAAACAAACAGTGGATAATCCAAGAAATTGTAGCTACAATAGAATTGAAAAGAGAGACCAAGATATTTGTAAACCAACAAAACAATGAAGAGAATAAAGAAAAATACAGGGCACTAAAAAATAAAGTTGATAACCTATGCAAAAGAAAGCCAAAGAAAAATAGTTAGAAGAAAAAGCTAAGAAATGCCAAGAAGCATACCAACAAAACAACCTAAAAGTCTTCCATGATACTGTAAGAGAAATTACAAAGGAATTGTCAGCAAAAGCAGTAACAATGATAAACAACATGATGACTGAAACCGGGATTATTGAAGATATAAGAAAAATCTGGTCAAACCATTTTAAGACTATCTTCCACCAAAACAAAAATACAATGCCAACAATGGAAGAAAATAATGACCATCCAAAAATTTTACGAGAAGTTAGATACGCAATAAAACAGATGAAAAACAATAAAGCACCAGGCATTGATACTATCCCTACTGAACTGTGGTCATATGGAGGCAGCATATCAATAGAATATTTAACAACCCTATTCAATAAAATCCTACAAACAGGAGAGATCCCAGATGACTGGAGAACTGGAAAGATCATCCTAATATACAAGAAAGGAGACAAAAGAGACTTCAGAAATTACAGACCAATCAATTTACTCTCCTACACCTATAAAATATTCATAAGAATTATATAAAATAGATTAAAAAACACCTATGAAGAAATGATAGGCATAGAACAAGCTGGTTTCTGAGGAAACTATTCAACAATAGACCAAATTTTCACATTGCACCAACTAGCAGAGTTCAGCTGGGAAGACCATAAAGAACTATATTGTTGTTTTATAGAATTTAAACAAGCTTTTGATAGCATCAACAGAGAAATCCTTCTTAAAATTCTACTAGAAAAAGCAATAGACAAATATATAATACAGTTTCTGATAAAATATTACTCTAAGACAAATGCAATAATTCAAAAGGATATTCTCACAACAGAACCCATAGAGACCCAAAAAGGAGTAATACAAGGATGCCCATTATCCCCATGCCTATTAAACATATATCTAGAAGAAGTTGTAAAGAAGACAATAGACAATGAGCCTGAAATCAATGTCAATGGTTTGAACATAAATAATATCAAATATGCAGATGATCTCCAGAATCTCCTCTCTTTTTTCTCTTCTCTTTTCTTAACTTTTCTTAACTGTCCAGGCTTCTGCGTGGACAGCTAAGAAAAAAGAGGAGAAAAAACTGCGGGCATTTGAAATGAAATGCTTAAGAAAAATAAATAGAAAAGAAAACAAACAGCATAGTTAGACAAGAATTATTGTATAAAAAGGCAATAATAGAAAAAATTAGAAAAAAACAACAACTGAGATGGTTTGGCCACACTGTACACATGGACGCAGACAGACTTCCTAACGTCCTAATCAGTACTTTTCCAACTGAAAAAAGAAGACCTGGAAGACCAAGAATTACCTGGTTGAAATTAATGAAGAACATCTCGGGATGCAGAACATATAAAGAACTTTTTCGAACAGCAAGGAATAGAGAAGACTGGAAGATCCTGCTCAAGAGAAGACTCAACCCGTCTTAGACGGAAGAGAAGAAGAGAGAAAGTAATGTTTCTTGCTGATTTTCATATATTTATAGTATTTGATCTATTTCTGGATATTTTGTTGGAATACTGTTAATATTAAAGTAGTATTGTAAAATAGCACCAAGACTCAAAAGAACATTACAGCAATAACAAAGAGGAATGTTAGTGAAATTGTTAACAAGGTGACTTGCCCCACTGATCAGAATTATGCTATTTTTGAAACTTATCAAGTATGAATTAACTTTGGACATATCTGGACTAAAACAAATTATTAGATGGATGATGAGGGAATTAGAAAAAGTTGAAAAGCAGTTAGAGAGGAATTGGAAGGAGAAGAAGGGTAAGCAGCAAAAGGTGAAACAAAGAAGCACTGAATCAGGTAAGATTTTACATATAGATAATCAGGTAGGTAAAATTGATTATAAGGGGGGGAAAAATAAAAGATATTATATGGTATGGAGATTCAGTCATAAAATGTGCAATTGATGATGGTGTGACTGTGACTACTTAAAGTTTTCCAGATGCTAAAACAAAAAAAAAATGAATGAATGAATATAATGAGTTAAGAAAGGACTATAAGAAGAAGTGAGAGTGAAGAGTGAAAAAGTTAAATAGTTATTATGTTACCTAAGTATAATGCAGAATTAAGAAGAAAGACTATGATAGCAAGTAATTTGATAAATATGCTGCATAGAAAAATGGTTGTGAGTATTTAGACACGTAGGATGAGTTTGACAGTAGCATGGATTTGTATAAGAGGAATGGCCTACACCTAAATGCATATGGTATGAGGAATCTGGAAAAAAAAATATAAATTTTCCAGATTCAATAACGATATATATCTGTCTGTCTGACACACATACTGTTTCCTTTGCAAGAAAAGGTATTTCTGAATCAGTTTTTTGTGCTGATTTCAAATGTGTTTTTAAAATTTTACCATCATGTACCATTCTGGAGGAAAACAATAGGCCCTGTATCAGCTGTCATTGTCTATTGTGATACAATCGCATTCTGCTGTTTTTGCATCAACCATGCTTATATAACATAGATGGTCTAATGGAGTCCAATGGCATTTAACATACACATACACCATCTGAATGGAGAGTTTTAATTGATTTATCAAAATCCAGTCTTAAACTATTCTTCTTCACAATGGAGCTTATATCCATCCATCCCAATAGCCCATTCGGTTACTATGAAGGAAACATACAAAAACATGAAAATTGTGCTGGGAAACATTAATTATGATGCCTACAAGTGGAACATCTGTGCTGATCTTAAAGTCATTGCCATTTTGCTTGGGTAACAAATTGGATGCATTAAGTACCATTGCTTCCTATGTGAACGGAGCAGCAGGACCAAGAGTAATCATTATGTTGTTAAACAGTGGCCTTTGCATACAAATTTGATAAATTTCTATCTCTAGCAATGTTAAACATGTACTATTGGTAGAGATAGAAAAAATCTATTTGCCACCACTTCACATCAAACTTGGATTCATGAAAAACTTTGTGAAAGCAGTGAATCAGGAAGAAGCAGGGTTTCAGTATTTGAAACAAAAATTTCCAAAAATAAGTGATGCAGGAGAACATTTTCATTGTGCTAGAAATTAGATTGTTAATGAACAATCCCAAATTTGAAAAAGTTCTAAACTAAAAGCAAGCTAATGCATGGACACATTTTAAATTAGTTGCAGAAAACTTTTTTGGGCAACCACAAATCTTCAAATTACAAAGAAATTGTTTCTTCTACGCTTAAAGCATATCATGACATGGGATGCAAGAGGTCTCTGAAAATACACTTTCTGGATTCACATCTAGACTTTTTCCCAGAAAATCTAAGATCCATAAGGGGTGAACAAAGAGGTTTCGTCAGCAGATTATGAGAATGGAAGGCAGGTATAAGGGGAAGTGGAGTCATGCTATGTTACCTGATTATTCTTGGGATCTGAAACAGAAAACACCAAGTTCATCTTATAAAATGAACTTGGTGTTGAAGAAGCCATTAGGGACAATCATTCTAGTTGACTTTATTTTTTGTTGCCTCTCTGCATGTGATATTACTAATAGTGTTTATATCATAAAAATGAATAGACTTGTTTCTCAAAAACTATATGAGATAGGAAAATATTAAAAACATATTTGGAATCAGCATGAGAAATTGAGTAAGAATCACACACAGATGGAAAGGAAACAAAAAAAAAAAGTTAAAATTTGTCTGACAGTTAATACTGTGTTAATGACAGTTGATGAGAGTGTTCATGCAATTTGAACTTATTATGCACATGCAAGGATGTCAGCATAAGTAAAGCATTAGATAAGAATATAGACTGCAAGGGGTCAAGCTGATTCATACAGACTACAGAAGTTAGTATACAAAAGAGCATACAGGTAACTTATTATATCTATATGTGGATGCCAGGTATATCAGAAACAAAGGGTTGAGTTTGTTGCCTTGATAATTACATTGGGACCTCAGATTATAGACATTAGTGGGACCTAGCTATCAGAGGCAGATATTATTATTATTATTACCCCAAGACCTCATGGAGTTAAAGGCTCATCTGGGAGGTCCTTTTATCACACACACACACACACACACACACACACACACACACACACACACACACACACACACACACACACACACACATCTCATCATACCCTGTCTTAAACACACTCAAACTCCTTGCAGACACCACACTCTCAGGCAAGGCATTCCAATCATTCACAACTCTGCATGAAAAAAACCTGCCTCTCACTCCCCCTACTCACACCCTCTTTATCCAGTTTCCAGGGATGACCTCTGATTCTCCCCTGATCTCCCACTATTCTCTATAGAACTTCTCCACCATTGATCCTATAACAACCCCTTACCAACTTGGTCTCTATCATATCTCCCCTCTTCCTCCTGTCCACCAGACTCTGCAACTTACATCTTCTCAATTTTTCCTCGTACTTGACATTCCAGAGGTCAGAAACTATCTTAGTCAGTCACCTTTGGACTTTTCCGACATCTGTTCATCCTTCTGACAACCTGGTGACCAAATCTGGGCACAATAGTCCATGTGGCCTAATCAAAGCCTTATACAACAGAACAAGAATCTCCCTACTTCTACACGTCAGTGTCCTCCGCATCATTCCCACAAGCCTTTGTGTTGTCTTCACAATTTTGGCTATGTGTCCCCTAAATTTTCAATTCCTTATCCACTATCAACCCCAGATCTCTTATTTCCTCTACCTCCAACAATATATTCTCACCAAACATAAATTCTGCATCCCATCTTTGTTTTCCAAATTTTAAAACTTTACATTTTGCAACATTGAACTCACATCCCCATTTCCATACCCAATCACTCAATTTATTCAAGTCTTCTTGTAAGGCCACAGCATCTTCACTACTCTTTATGGTTCGTCCCAACTTTGCACCATCTGCAAACAACGGAATATCTCCATCCAAATCTTTGCCAATATCATTAATATACAAGTTAAACAGTAATGGCCCTAAAACAGACCCCTGAGGCACTCCACTAGTGACTTTCCTTTTCCTGGATATCGCACCCCCATACACAACTTGTTGATAACTATCAGATATCCAGTCTCCAATTCAATGCACTAGTCTAATATCCAACCCCATCTGCTCTAGTTTGACTGTCAACTTATCATGAGGTACGCTATCAAAAGCCTTTGCGAAATCCAAGTATATTACTGTGTATCCTTCTCCTCTGTCCAAGGAAGCAGTCACTTTATTGTAATAAGTAAGTAGATTACTAAAACATGACCTCCCTTTAGCAAATCCATGCTGTCCATCAAAGATGATACCATTGTTGTCAACCCAACTCTGGATCCTAGTTCTCACAACTTCTCCAACAACTTAACCACAACACCTGACACACAGATAGGCTTATAGTTTGATGCTTGAGTTCGATCACCTCCTTTATGAAGTGGCATGATCTTGCCCTCCTTCCACTCCTTAGGAACTTGACCAAGTGCAAAATTCTTATTAAAAAAATATGTCAAGGCAGGTGTCAACTCCCTGGCACAAAAATCTTTCAGAATACACGGTGATATATTATCAAGTCCCACAGCCTTGTTTACATCTAGTTTACTCAACTCCCCAAACACCTATTGCTCACTTACAGTCAGTCTCTCCTCCCCATCATCTACTGCTCTCAATCTCTCCATGAAGTCACATTCACAAGATTGAAAGATCTTTATGAACTGCTCATTAAATATCTCCACCACACATTCTGCAACAGCTGTCTTTATACCATTTTCTCCAATCAATATCATCCTCCCATAATCATTCTTTCTTTTGCTGCCTACATATCGAAAGAACTCCCTAGGATTCTTTTTGGCTTCATTAGCTAACTGCTGTTCATACCTCTCTTTGGCTACTCTATACTAACTGATGTTGAATGTACAGGGTATACTGTATTTTTAGGAAGGATGGACAGGATAGGAAAGAAGGAGGAGGAAGTGTGCAGCTAATGATATTGGATGATTTGAGTCCATTTAAGATAGAAAAGCTATGACTACCATACTAGTAAGAATTTTTAATGTGTTAGTGACTTTGAAATAATCTTATGTGAGGGAAGAGTCTATTTAATACACAGTGGAGTGTTATTACAGACCTACCAGATCAGTTGCTAGTGATGATGAAATGCATTACCAGATAAGCATGATGAGTGTGAAACATTTTGATTACTTTAATTATCCAAACATTGATTGGGTAGTGGTGAAATTTCATGAGAAGAATGAAATCAAAGTTATTGAGCTGTTGCAACTTTCTCAAGCAGCATGTGACAGAAGGAACTCAAAGTCAAAGAATGTTAGATCTGATTAGAGTGTCAGAAGGGATTTTAGCTAAATATGTGACATTTCTGCCTCCAGTTGGTGACAGTGGTCATACTGTACTAACTTAGGAAGTGGCTAAGTTTATGGATATTCCACAGAAAAGGTTACATTCTGAACTACAAAGTAGGAAATTATGATCCACTAAGGGGAGTACCCTAGTTTCTTTTCCATGGTATCATTTGCTAGATGAGAAGGTTATCAACATGTGAAGCATTTAAATATACTTGAATGCTGCAATATCATACTGTGTCTCTAGAGTTCAAAGAATAAATAGGATAGGAATAAAATGGATGAGTATTCTTATTAAGCAAGAGATTCTTAAAATAAAGATGTGGCAGAAGGAATACCATGTGCATGAAGATGATATCAGTTCTGAAAATTATAAGTTAAGCAGGCCAGAAGAGTTACAATTGTGTATGGAATGCCAAATCTGAATATGAAAATAAACTGCAAGCTAAAGACAACACAAAAGAATTCTGTTGTTATGCTGCAAGTAAAAGATAAAATGATGTGAAAGAATCTCTACTGAATGCAGAAGATATTGTCAGCTAATGAGTTTCTATTTGGCTAACAGCTATTGTCCTGGTGCATGCAACTTTGCATCCTCAAAACTCAGGACAGCAAATCTGTGCACATTAGTCCAGGTATAGTCATAGTCCAGTGGTGTTCAACCCGTCGATCGTGATCGATAGGTCGATCTCGTTTATTCCTCCTTACTTACAAATTTAATTAAAACTGAAAACATAATATTTTATTTATCATTATTTTGTATTATTTTTTAATTCTCTTTAAGTGTACTGCGATTGTTTATTTATTTTTTGTTAAAATTCCATTGTATAAAACCCTGATCAGACCACACTTGGACTATTGTTCTCAGATTTGGTCCCCAGGATTCGAAGGGGATAAATTAACTGTGAAAGGGTACAAAGGTGGATAACGACGATGGTTTCAGAACTGTACAATGATAATTATGAGGATCGGCTGAGGCAATGTGGACTGCAGAGTTTGGTGGATAGAAGAAAGAGAGGTGATATGATTGAGACTTTTAAACTGTTGAGAGGTTACAGGGTTGACACTGGGGAGTTCTTTCACTTGGTTGAACAGCGGGAAGGAGTGATGACAAGAGGCCATCCCTGGAAGTTACGAAAGGAAACTGTGAGCAAGAGGGTGAAGAGTGGTTTCTTTGCATGTGGGGTAGTTGAACCATGGAATGCATTGCCTGATGGAGTGGTGAGAGCGAGAACAGTTGATGAGTTCAAGGAATGGTATGATGGACTTTGTGTTTCTTAGGCGGGACCTCCCCTCGACGAGTCTTGATAGACTTTGTGTTTCTTAGGAAGGACCTCCCACGATGAGTCTTTTGACTCCATGGAGGCCTGAATAATAATAATAATAATAAAAATTGTCAAATCAGTAATTTTCTTATAAGTCCGGGTAAATGAATTAATTTGGATCAGTGGAAGTCAAACAGCGAGCCGAGTGAATACGATTATAAGCACAGCACATCGTATGCGTTTCATTTATAATCATGTTTACGCATAACTACATCACACACTTCCCACTACCCACTGTTAGAATTTCATTTGAGTTCCAATTGCTCTAAATTTATCGTTGGATTTACCATTATTTTGTTCGCTAATTGATAAGTTATAAAAATTTGTTTATTTTAATAAAATATTTAAAAGTTTTTTTTTTTTTTAATTTGAGGATAATCATGAGTATATCAAAGAAATCGAAGACGTATCATTTTCACAAGGAATGGAAAATGGATTATTTCTTTACAATGGTAAATGGAAAGTGTTGTTGTTTGATTTGTAATTCATCTATAGCACTTCCAAAAAAAGGTAATATTGAGAGAGATTTTCGATCGCTACATGCAAAATATGATGAAGATTTTCCCAAAAATTCCAAAATACGTGAATCAAAAATTATAAATTTAAAGGCAGGAGTTTCTGGAGAACAAAATATGATTTTGAAAGTAATAAATAAACTAATATCAGCCACTATTGCATCTTTGAAAGTGTGTCATTTATTAGCAAAAGCAAAAAATCCTTTTACTGATGGAATGTTAATAAAAGAATCGTTTCTTGCAGCAGCAAAATCTTTATTTTCTGATTTTAAAAATAAAAATGAAATCATTTCGAATATTAAAGATTTACAACTTTCCAGAACAACAGTTATGGGAAGAGTTGAAATTTTAAGTGCTGATCTGAATACTCAGTTAATGTCAGACATTCACCAGTGTTGCGTTTTCATTACAATTTGATGAATCAAACGACTTCACTGATACTGCTCAGTTAATGATATTTATTTGCTTTCAAGATTTCAAGATTTTTCAAGTAAAGAAGAACTTTTGAAAATTGTACCATTGTTGGGAAGGACTAGGGAAGAAAACATTTTTTTGGCATTTGATGAATTTGTGAAACAACACAAACTTCCACTTTTTAAACTTGTGTCTATTACTACTGATGGTTCTCCTGCAATGATAGGTAATAAATCAGGCTTCATTTCATTATGTAAAAACGATGACAAATATCCAGATTTTTTAATGTACCACTGTATTATCCACCAACAAGTACTGTGTAGTAAAAGATTAAACACAAAAGATGTTTTGGATATTACATTTAAAATTGTAAATTCTGTACGAGGAAAAGCCCTGCATTGGCGATTATTTAAATTATAGGCAGATGATGATAGGGAACTTCTGTTGTACAATAATGTTCGCTGGCTTAGCAGAAGTAAATTTTTAGAAAGATTTCTTGTATTAATTAACGATATAAAAATTTTCTTGATGAGAAAGGAGATATTTATCCACGATTGAGTGATAAAAGATGGTTGTTACACTTTTCAATTTAGTAGATTTCTGTACAAAATTAAGCAATTTAAATTTAGAGTTACAAGGTAGAGATAAAAATTTAATTGACATGTTAAGTTCAATAAAAAGTTTCCAACAATACTTACTTTTATTAAAGAAAAATATAAATGACCACGAATTTAGACATCTCCCATATTTATTAAAATTTTTTGAACAAAATCAAGAAATTATTATTATTATTATTGTTTCGGGAAACTCCAAGGAGTCGACAGACTCATCGAGGGAGGCCCTAACATCATGTCAAGAACAACTATTCAACATTCACACAGTATCTATCATACCTTGCCTTGAACTCATTCACGGTCGTAGCACCCACAACAGACTCTGGAAGCTTATTCCACTCATTTACCACTCTCCAAGTAAAAAACCTAGCTCTAACACCCCTGCTAACTACATTCTTGCCCAGCTTCCATGTATGACCCTTAGTCCTCCCACCAGCAGTCCTGTTCTCAAAAATATCTTCTGGATTAATCTTATAGAAACCCTTCAGTAATTGAAATGTCTCAATCATATCATCCCTTTTCCACCTATCGACCAATTTTTGCAACCCACAAATCTTCAACCTGTTCTCATAAGGTTCATTCCACAGACCTGCTATCATCTTGGTCACTCGTCTCTGGATCCTCTCCCCCTCCTTCCCATCAAGAAGAAACCCTGGCGCCCATATCTGGGCACAGAAGTCCAGATGGGGTCTTATCAAGGCTCGATACAGAGGAACAACAACTTGTTCGTCTCTGCATGTTAAAGTATTTTTCAGAAGCCAAGTGATTTGGTGAGCTGTTTTAGTTACTTTTGCAATGTGCCCCCTAAACTTCAACTCCCTATCCACCAACACTCCCAAATCCCTGGCCTCATCAATCACCTGGAGTATGGTTCCACCAATGCGATATACTGCTGCTATTCTTTTCACCCCAAAGTGCATAACCTTACACTTTGCCACATTAAATTGACATCCATTTTTCCTAGCCCAGTCCTCCAAACTATCCAAATCATCCTGTAAAAGTTTGACATCCTGTGCACTCACAATTGCTCTACCCAACTTTGCATCATCAGCAAACAAGTGAACCCTTCCTCTCAGATCCTTTCCAATATCATTGATGAACAAATTGAAAAGCAGTGGTCCAAGAACAGAGCCCTGAGGCACTTTACTAGTCACAAGACGTCTTTTAGACTCCACTCCTGAATAAACCACTCTTTGATATCTCTCCTTCAACCACCCTCCTATCCATCCCACCAACCCTATATCTATACCCATCTGCTCCAGTTTACTGATTAGGGTTCCATGTGGTATCCTATCAAAGGCCTTGGCAAGGTCCAGTAGTATCACTGTAAACCCATTACCCCTATCCAGTTCAGCCGTCACTGTGTTATAAAACGTGAGCAAGTTACTGAGGTATGATCTACCCTTCACAAAACCATGTTGTCCACCATACAATATCCCATTTTCATCTATCCAATCCTGTATTCTTTTCTTGACTAATTTCTCTAAGACCTTGACAATGATTCCTGATATGCTAATCGGTCGGTAATTTACAACAGCAGTCTTGGAACCACCTTTATGCAGTGGAACTATTTTCCCCTCTTTCCATCCGCTCGGGACTAACCCAGACCCGAGACTCAAATTAAACAAAATGGTCAAGGGTACTGACAATTCTTTAGCTGCTTCTCGTACAACACGAGCTGGTATACCATCCATTCTAGTAGTAAGACTTATACGTTGGTTAGACATAACTGGTAATTAATTTACGGAATTGACAACGCATATAAAGTAAATTAATTAAAGATAACTTTAATGAATCACTTCTATATTTCGGCAATGTCACATTGCCATCTTCGGGAACATAAAGATATGGTATGTGCACTAAGGAACTAACAAAGCAAATGAGGAAGAAAATAAGAACTAATTTTGTTCCTAAAGTCCTAATGGTGCCCTCTTGCGGGCTAATTTGGTAGTCTTGGCAGTTGGGCTGAAGTTCTCAAAATGAAAGTCTCCCAAATTTGGGGCAGTTTCATGCACCCAAATTTATTGAGGTTAGGAACGTTTTTTAGAGCTGCTGAAGATTCTTTGAATAGTCTTTCGTATTTAAACTTGCTGCGATGAATTATTTTTGTCTTCTTCCAACGAATTTTATGGTGGGTATCTAGGGCATGGTCTGCCAGCCCAGAGTGACTGTACTGGTGAAACTGGATGTAGTCTTGGTGTTCTGAAATCCTGATATTTGTTGTTCTGCCTGTTTGGCCAAAGTAGGACAATTTGCAGCTGCAAGGGACCTGGTATACACCAGGTAGGTCTAGGGGAAGTGGTTGGTCTTTGGTAGAGCGGATAAGGGATGCCAACTTTTTATTTGGTCTGTAACAGGAAGTAAGGTCATATTTTTTGAGGATATTAGTTATTTTTTCAGAGGTGCCCTGGATGTAGGGGATAGTGATAGACTTGGTGTAGTCTTTATTGTGGAAGTCTATCACTATCCCCTACATCCAGGGCACCTCTGAAAAAATAACTAATATCCTCAAAAAATATGACCTTACTTCCTGTTACAGACCATATAAAAAGTTGGCATCCCTTATCCGCTCTACCAAAGACCAACCACTTCCCCTAGACCTACCTGGTGTATACCAGGTCCCTTGCAGCTGCAAATTGTCCTACTTTGGCCAAACAGGCAGAACAACAAATATCAGGATTTCAGAACACCAAGATTACATCCGGTTTCACCAGTACAGCTGCTCTGGGCTGGCAGACCATGCCCTAGATACCCACCATAAAATTCGTTGGAAGAAGACAAAAATAATCCATCGCAGCAAGTTTAAATACGAAAGACTATTCAAAGAATCTTCAGCAGCTCAAAAAAACGTTCCTAACCTCAACAAATTTGGGTGCATGAAACTGCCCCAAATTTGGGAGACTTTCATTTTGAGAACTTCAGCCCAACTGCCAAGACTACCAAATTAGCCCGCAAGAGGGCACCATTAGGACTTTAGGAACAAAATTAGTTCTTATTTTCTTCCTCATTTGCTTTGTTAGTTCCTTAGTGCAGATACCATATCTTTATGTTCCCGAAGATGGCAATGTGACATTGCCGAAATATAGAAGTGATTCATTAAAGTTATCGTTAATCAATTTACTTTATATGCGTTGTCAATTCCGTAAATTAATTACCAGTTAGGTATACCATCCAATCCCACAGATGTATTGACATTGAGGTTATGCAATAGACTACTCACCTCCACTTCATTAACCACAATTCCCGTATAATCTACTGGTTTATTCGTTTCTGCAATGTCACCACCTGGATGATATACTCTTGCAAAGTGCTCACTCAGTAACTCAACTATCTCAACTGATTCAGTTACCTCCCTACCATCGGCATTCTTTAAAATCAATCTGCCATGTACATTTTTCCTTTTACTTGCTACATATCTAAAAAACTGTTTAGGATTCTCTTTAGCCTGCATGGCCAATGTTCTTTCGTAATCCTTTTTTGCTTTTCTTACCACACTCGTCACCCTTCTGGCCTGCACTTTATACCGTTCATGTGCCTGCCGGTCACCCTTCTCCTTAAATTCCCTCCATAGTTGTTTCTTTTTTTCAGCTCAAGCTTAATGGTGTTATTCATCCATTTAACCCCTACTTGATTTATTATTCGGACTCTAGGTATACAGTTAGCCATTGCTTCATGCAAGCACTTCTTAACTACCTCCCATGCACTATCAACTTCTAGTCCTTGCAGTTGTACATGCCATGGCACTGAACCAATCAAACTCCTAAGCTTGTCATACTTTCCAGCCCGATAATTCCACATGTACCCTGTCTTAATTGAAAATTCTACACCTTTAGCCACCTCCCAAGTTAAGACCCTATGATCACTCTCACCGATTGGTGGCAATGTGGTCATATTTGTTACAGCCAAATCCTCAGATGTAATTACTAGGTCAAGCACTCTCTGACCCCTAGTATTTTCCATTACATGCTGTCGCAGATAGTTATCCCTTAATAACTGCATAAAATCCAGTTCCTTCCTTCCGTGTATCCTCTCCTCACTCCAATCAATGCGACCATAGTTGAAATCTCCCATAATAATCACCCTCCTTCCACCCATTTCTTCTATTTGCTTGTGCATACTGTCACCACCATCTTTTCCATCACCTGGTCTATAGCAGCACCCAATTGTATATTTAGTTCTACTAGCCACAATCTCACACTAAATGGCCTCAAATGTGCTCTTTTCTCTATCCTGCAATTCAACTTCTATTCTCCTTGGCTGGAGCTCATCAGCTATCATCAACAATACTCCTCCCCCCATTTTATTCTCTCTGTCATTCCTGAACACACTATACCCATCACATTCAATCCCACTAGTTATATCATCTACAGTCAGCCATGTTTCACTAATACCTATAACCTGTGGTCTGGAAGTGCCAACCATGGCCAAAAATCTTCCTTCTTGTTCCTAATACTCCTAGTATTAGTGTACATGAATTTAAGACCCCCATTAGCCCCAACCCTACCTTGATGCCTTATATTAACTATCCCACTCAGATTTGTTGTCCTTATTTGCTCTGGCATATTATATTCATTCTTACATTCAACTGCCTCCATAAGGACTGTATATCTACTCCCCCCCCCCCCTTAACAAATCTAGTTTCCCTGAATTTGCACATCCAAATGCTTCACTATGATTTAAAAGAATTTATTTGTGAAATAGAATTAGTTGGGGAAGAAATAATTTCAAGAATTAAAGATTTTAATAAAACTGAAATGATTGTATCTTTTATCAGTAATCCATTTCAAGAAAACTTGAACATCACAGAAATTTCAAATAAAATTAGTGGGCTGTTTAACCAAGCTGATGTAAAACTTGAGATAATAAACATTCAGAATAGTATAATAGATTTAGTTTAATCCTTTATCCCAGTGAGAGCAAACAAAGTTTGCGCCTGAAAATATCTTCAGGACTAAATATAGTGTTGTACTATCTTATCCAGTAAGTAGTGCAACACCAAGGCAACTCGTGGCAAAGGTGGAGCAAGCTACCAGGCACTTCTAACCCAGTATCTCCCATAATGCAAAACACATTTCCTATGTGGATATGTATACTGTTATGCATTAAAGGGATTGGCCATCTACCCAGACTAGTTTCGACCTTTATTGAGGTCTCTTCAGTGGGAGCCAGGCCCAGAGCTGGAGATACCAGGCAGAAGCAGTAGCAAGTCATCTGTGCCTATGGGAGTTGCCAAAAGGTTTATCACCTTTTTTAAAAATTACTCTGGATTTAGACATTCAGAATAGTGTACATTTCAAATCAGTAAACAATGAAATCATTTGGAAGTATACACATGAAAAATTTCCAATATTAACTGATATTGCGCGAAAAATTCTGTCGTGTTTCGGATCGACATACTTGTCAGAATCTGCTTTTTCAAATATGAACATCATAAAAAATCAATTAAGAAACCAAATTACAAATGATCATTTGGTTGATTGTCTGCGATTGGCCACTTCTTCATATCAACTTGACTATGAAAATGTTGTGAGGTCCAAACAATGCCAAATTTCACATTAACTTTTTTTTTTAATCAACCAGCATTTCCTGTAACTTGTGAGTTTGTAATCAGTCTGTTGTTTTTTCTAACTTTGGTTTTCCAAAATAGAGAAATAAATATTTTATTCCAATATATTTGTTTTATTTGTTGTATTAAAATAATTAAAAGTGATAAATAAATTTTTAAATACACAAATAAAGTTTTTAGTTCTGGGAGAGTGGGGTCCTTCGAAGTGAGTGAGCGCATTTAACTGCATAGTTGTGCGTAATCAGATATCAGGTTGGATGAACGTGATCTATATAAGAGAGCAAATCGCCGAATAACTTAGTATAGAAAAGTAGCTCGCACAGTAAAAAAAGGTTGAACACCACTGTCGTAGTCTTTTAAATAGAAATTACTTCCTTAGCCTTACACATCGATGTTCGTTTCACCATCTCAATAATCCTCTGAGTTGTATTTGTAATGTTTCCTATGTGGCCATTAAATTTCAACTTTTGATCCACCATAGCTTCAAGATCTCTAACCTCATCATTGTTTCTCCAAGCATAATCCCACCAATAATATACATTATTGGAAATCTCATCACATCAAAGTGCATGACTTTACACTTACCAATTTTGAATCTGGACACTCTTCTTTACAGTCAAAATAGAATATTTCAAACCATTTAAAGCCTCCAGTAAGCAGAATAGTAGTTTTTAGATTAGATAAATGAAAATCAATTACTGCTACTACCTAAAGCCACCAAAATCTATTGCATATTGGGATTCGAACTTAGTTTGTTGGTTTGATAGCGAGGAGACACTAACTTCAAACCCACGTAACGTGTATATTGCATTAATCACCAACAATACATGAGCGAAAAGTGTGTTTTGTTTACCTCTGCAATGAAGGAGGTGCGAGGTTCACCACAAGTCTCCTGGGATGTAATCTCTCATCTGGTTGAAGTGACTGTTGATACAGACGCTGCAACCAGATGAAATATGAATTACGGCATTTACAAAAGATTTCCACATGAAGAATTTTGTGAACGATACAATATAAGAATAATTTTGGTATATTCTCCTGAAGCAAAGTGAAGTGATGTTCATAGATTAACTAAAACTTCAGTACAGTTGCTAGAGGAACTTTCAGTTCTGCTAGCGAATAGGAACCAGAGGAAATTTCAGTTTCATTTTGCTTTTCGCTGCCTTTCCCCCAACTATAAGTATGTTGATTTTGATGTAATTCCTTCAGTAAACTCTCTTTAGTTTTGATAATATGCAGATTTCCACCACATCAATACATCAACCTCTGAAAAAAAAAAACCTAGGTATCCTCTTTCGTTCTCTCACCGACACAACAACTACTAAGCATTTAATAAATCCCAAATCCGCTTGACCTTGAAATACTGTTGTCACAGTCGGAGTAATGCACCAAGAAAGCTATCCATGAATGCTATTATCTTTATTTTCCCAACTGACATTTTCATAAAAAGCAAGCAAATTAAACGAAACCACCTCCTTAATGAAAGCATGCTATACTCTGTTCAATAAATGATCTAGGGTACAGTTCCTAATTAATTTTCGCATTGTTTTGTATATATTAAGACTTGCTGGTTTACAGTTCTCTACTTTATGCGATGACATACCTCGTGAAGTGGATTAACTTTTGCAAATTTCCATTCAGAAGATACTATTCGCAATCAGAGATTCATTGATTGTATGGACTGAAAAGTGGATGGAACAGTCCTAAACATACATCTGCCCACAGAAGGAGATATCTATACAATCCCTGTGTCCAACATCTTATCAACTGCCAAATCATATAAGATACCAACCATTTCTTCCTATATTCTTCCTTAAGCACTATTTCCTCTTTTAACTGATCAGTTTTACAGATTTACTTGCAAAATACTTGTTAAATTCTTCTGTGACCACAGCTGGATCCAAAATTGTTACAGAGGAAATTATTATATTTAATTTGTTTCTCTTATCATTACCCCCTTTTGAAATCTCATCAAAAGCTTTTTCGATCAATCTCAGCATTCCTGTAATTCAAATTTTCCTTTCAATCTTACCTAACAATTTTGTTAATGCTGGTTGTTGCTTATATCTCTCATAATGGCCCCAGTCTAGTATTGAGAGATCACATCAAGTGGGTGGTAACAGTGGAACTATCTGTAGATCCAGAAATGAGCTGTTGTGTTTGTGTACAAATGCTAGAAGTATAAGAAACAAGGCAGATGAAATAGTTGCATTAATTGCATCTGTTCACCCAAGGATTGTCGGAATAAGTGAGACATGGTTGGAAGAGGACGACATCCTGACAGGAATAGAGATGGAAGGGTATGATGTGTTTCGTGAGAAAAAAAAAGGGTAAAAAGGGAGGGGGGGGGAGTGCTATTGATGATAGAGAAAGAGTTATGTCCATACAAAGTAGAGATGCAAGAGGGAAATAGTGCCAGTGGTTTTGAGGCAGTATGGTGTGAGATAGAGGTGAATGGAATGAAATACTTGGTTGGATGTTGTTATAGACCAGGAAATGTGGCTGGTGGTGATAATGAAATGTATAATCAAATTAGCCAAGCAAATAAGAAAAGGGTGATCATTATGAGTGATTTTAATTATGACAATATAGACTCAAATGATGAGATAGCAACTGGAAGTAAAGAAAATGAGTTTCTTGAGTTTTTGAGGGATAACTACCTCAGACAGTATGTAACAGAGGGCACACGAGGATTGAGGGTCTTGGATTTGGTCATCTCATCAGAGGATGTAATTATAAATGAAGTGTCAAATCATCCACCAATTGGTGAGAGTGACCATGAGGTGATTACCTGGATGGTTTCCAGCAGTGTGAGGATCCCTGTGAGAAAAGGGTATATGTGGAACTACAAGGGGTGGGGGGTGATTATGAAGAGATCAGGAGACAGCTTGTGGATGTAACATGGAATGAGGAGTTAGTTGGAAAAGAGATCAATGCAGCTTGGGGGATTTTCAAAAACTATCTAGTAGATGCAACGTCTAAATATATTCCAGGGGTGAGAAGGTTAAATAAAGTAGGTGTGAGATGGATGAATAAAGATATTAAGCATGCGATACAGAGAAAGAGGGCATTGAGGAGGCAGCATAAGCAAAGTGGAAATAACCAATTCCATGAGGTCTACAAAGACCAGGCAAGGAGGGTGACTTGGTTGGTGAGGGTAGCTAAAGAGAGGTATGAACAGCAGTGGGTAATGAAGCCAAAAAGAATCCTCAGGAGTTCTTTCGATATGTAGCCAGCAAAAGAAAGAATGATTAATGAAGGATGACATTGATTGGAGAAAATGGTATAAAGACAGCTGTTGTGGAATGTGTGATGGAGATACTTAATGAGCAATTCATACAGGTCTTTCAATCTTGTGAATGTGACTTCATGGAGAGATTGAGAGAGTAGATGATGGGGAGGAGAGACTGACTGACTGTAAGTGAGCAAGAGGTATATGGGGAGTTGAGTAAACTAGATGTTAATAAGGCTGTGGAACCTGATAATATATTGTCACATATTCTGAAGGAATGTGCCAGGAAGTTGACACCTGTCTTGACATATTTTTTTAATACAAGTCTTGCACTCGGTCAAGTCCTGAAGGAGTGGAAGGAGGGCAAGATTGTGCCGCTTCATAAAGGAGGTGATCGAACTCAAGCATTAAACTATAGGCCTATCTGTGTGTCAGGTGTTGTGGTTAAGTTGTTTGAGAAGCTTGTGAGAACTAGGATCCAGAGTTGGGTTGATAACAATGGTATCATCTTTGATGGACAGCATGGATTTGCTAAAGGAAGGTCATGTTTTAGTAATCTACTTACTTATTATAATAAAGTGACTGCTTCCTTGGACAGGGGAGAAGGATACACAGTGATATACTTGGATTTCACAAAGGCTTTTAATAGAGTACCTCATGATAAATTGATAGTCAAACTGGAGCGGATGGGGTTGGATATTAGATTGGTGCAGTGGATTGGAGATTGGCTGTCTGATAGGTATCAACAAGTTGCGTATGGGGAAGCGATGTCGAGGAAAAGGAAAGTCACTAGCGGAGTGCCTCAGAGGGTCTGTTTTAGGGCCATTACTGTTTAACTTGTATATTAATGATATTGGCAAAGATTTGGATGGAGATATTCAGTTGTTTGCAGATGATGCAAAGTTGGGACGAACCATAAAGAGTAGTGAAGATGCTGTGGCCTTACAAAAAGACTTGAATAAATTGAGTGATTGGGCATGGAAATTCGGATGTGAGTTCAATGGTGCAAAATGTAAAGTTTTAAAATTTGGAAAACAAAGATGGGATGCAGAATTTATGTTTGGTGAGAATATATTGTTGGAGGTAGAGAAAATAAGAGATCTGGGGGGTGATAGTGGATAAGGATCTGAAATTTAGGAGACACATAGCCAAAATTGTGAAGACAACACAAAGGCTTGTGGGAATGATGCGGAGGACACTGACATGTAGAAGTAGGGAGATTCTTGTTCCATTGTATAAGGCTTTGATTAGGCCACACAAAACTATTGTGCCCAGATTTGGTCACCTGGTTTTCAGAAGGATGAAGAGATATTAGAAAAGGGACCAAAGGCAACTGACTAAGGTAGTTTCTCACCTCTGGAACGTCGAGTATGAGGAAAGATTGAGAAGATGCAATTTGCATAGTATGGTGGACAGGAGGAAGAGGGGAGAAATGATAGAGACCTTCAAGTTGGTAAGGGGTTGTTATAGAATGAATGCTGGAGAAGTTCTACAGAAAATAGTGAGAGATTGAGGGAGAATCAGAGGTCATCCCTGGAAACTGTATAAAGGTGTGAGTAGGGGAGTGAGAGGCAATTATTTTCATGCAGAGTTGTAAAAGATTGGAATGCCTTGCCTGAGAGTGTGGTGTCTGCAGAAAGTTTGAATGTGTTCAAAGCATGGTATGATGAGCTGTGTGTGTGATAAAAGGACCTCCCAGACGAGTCTTTCACTCCGTGAGGTCTTGGGTAGTAATAATAATAATAATAATAATAATAATATTTAACAGCTGATTTATTAGATCGATACTCTTTCAACAGCTTTTTCTTTCAGCATATTTCTTAGAGAACTTGATTATTCATTCAGCTGATACCATCAGAAGTAAATTTATTATGATATTTATGTCTAAGGGTAGATTTACACATTAAATAATGCAAGATGTCCCTTGGTATTAACCATATTTTGTATTAGTCACTTCCTTTAAACAGTGTTGCCTATTTAATGTTCTCTAATTATCTTATCATATACTTCCAAAGTTAGCTGTTTTTGAAATACCATCCTCCCTGATGTTTTATAATTAATCGTGTTTGAATGAATATTATCATAACTTCTCTCAAATTGCACTTGCCTGAAACAGATACGTCGTTATTACTAAAATGTAAAAAGAAGTGTATGTGGGTATTGAAAGTTTTGGAAACACTGTTCTTTCTGATTATTATTATTATTACGTGACACCTCCATGGAATCAAAGGACTCATCGTGGGAGGGTACACTACTCTACTTGGCTAAATATAATATTTTTGCTCTAGCCATTATTTATGAATGTATTGCTAATAATTTGTCATTCTTATTTAAGAGCTTGTTTATTAGGGCAAATTGTTATATCTCTGTTTTTGAGGATGTTATTGACTCCAAGTTTTTGCGAAAACTTGGATCATGCAAAAACTTACATCATACAAAAACCTGGTATGAATGCAAATTTAAAGAAACCTGTGAAATTTTAATCATCCATCCTATTCTTAACAATAATGGTGACATAAAAATCCTAAGAATTTGGATGGTACGCATTCAGCCCACTTAATTCATCAAGTTTTCCAACAAAACCTGACTTTAGGACTCTAAGTAAGTATCAACTCTTATTGGCCACCATCTATACCAGCGTTTCTCAATCTTTCTAAGCCCAAGGACCAGTGAAATTCCTAAAACAATTCCACAGACCACTAAGGTCTGGGGAAGTTATGTAATTATTTTTAAAAATGTATGTGTGGATTACCAGTATTTTGGAAAAACTGCCTTTTATAACATAATAAATCTAAAAGCATGTTTTGAATACATATGGAAACATAATTAAGTTGGAAGTAAACAATTAAAAGTATATCATCACTGAACAAAGTTTTAATTTTTATTAAACAAATAAAAGCTATCAGTTTACAATTTGCTGTGGGCAAATAAATGGCTATATCAGTGCCGTCCCGCTGAGACCCCATTCATCTGCCGACATCAACTTTTATATTTTATATGCTATCCCCATTCATCTGCCCACACTCATTAAGCTCACCCAACAACAACCTTTTTAACGCCATTGGTACCATGGGCAAATGAATGGGGAATGTCAACGCCATCCGGCAGACACCTTCATTCATCTGACAACAATGATGTTTATCTTTAATCCCCATTCATCTACCCACAGCAACTTTTATATTTTATATGTAATCCCCATTCAGCTGCCCATACTCATGAAGCCAGCTCCACAACAAATTTCATCTTCCCGGACTCTCTGATTCGACCTGCGACATGTAAACTGTTCCATTTGCTAAGTGCGTTGTGAGACGAGGGAAAAATGTTGTTCTTATCTTACTCCATTCATCATAATACTGAATACAAACTTGACATCCCTTGTTCTGTCCAAACCATCCCCTGCATATACCCAAAAATTTCACTCAGAACATCCCAAAGCCATTAGTGCCACCCCCCCCATTCCACACACACACACACACACACACACACACACTTCCGGCAGATACGAATCGCCTTATTTCCCTGATGAGTTTTTCATGACCAGCAAAAAAAATTAAGACATCCTGTTATGTGAGGTCCTTCCACATATAAACAGTCCAACCCACGATATCAGTCACAAAATGTCTAATCATGTTATGATGGTGGTTTTAATTATATCTGTCCTGTTTTATCCAGAGTGGTCATCATAAATCTGGCAGATTCATTAATTGTGTGGTGGTTTTATTTATATTCCTCCTGTGTGCTGCCTGTATTCGTTATGTTGTGATGTGTGTTTCTGTATAATCCACGACCATACGGATGTTGCTGTCTGCATGCGACGGATTCCACATATTCCCGCAAGCAACCATACGAGATACGGAACTTCAGTAAACAGGATGCGGGCAGCTATCTTCCTCGCCAACAGAGCTGAGAGTCACCATAACATCACTTTGCATAACTTTTGTTTCATCCCCGATTTTGTCCGATTTTGGAAATGGATTAATTTCAAAACCAGTAATCAAAATAATTGGAAACTCTAGTCCAAATAAATAATACGATATAATTATGTTACTACTTACTTTTAATGAGATGATTCAGCTTCTCGGCCTTTGCAGAGTTGCTGAATATCTGGCTCAGTATTGGTCAACTTCAGTCGAAGATGATTTCTGTATTTTGTTTTTATTTGAAGGAGCGATGAAAATCCTTTCTCACAGAAGTAGGTTGTAGAAAACTGCATGACGATTTTCAGTGCTTCTTCAGATAATTCGGGAAATTCACTTCTCACTGAAGGTAAGATCCAGAATCGAGCCAAACCAAGATCACAGAATTGCATTTTAAGCCCACTGTCACTTGAAAGCTCAATTAACTGTTCTTATTTTGATAACGAAAGGTCGTTCTCATGACTATAAGCCAGAAATAGATCTCGAACCCACAGAAATTTCTTACAAAAGTTATTCGGAAAATATGTTTCAAAATTCTGTTTCAGAATTTTGAGGTGGTCACAAACCCTTTCCAGAAACTCAGAATCAACAAAAAGATCATTTTCCTAAAACGGATTCCAGTGTTGGAAAAGGTGCAAATTATCTGTCCTTCACATAACTAATGCACAACACCAGTTTTTTTTTTTTTTTTTCTTGAATGCCTTTATTTTGTGCTAGGCATCAAGAATTTCCCTGAAGGGAGAGATTTGATTCATTTAATTTCAAAAAAAATGTCTGAAAGATGGGATAGTGTTGATAACCATGCTTCGTCAACAAGGAGTGATGCGAAATCAGAATTATGTTCATTTACAAACAATAAAACTTCGTGCCTTAATTGAAATAACCTTGTTAGTACTTTGCCCCTGGAAAGCCAGCGAATTTCAGAATGAAGCAAAAGTTGTGTATATTCACTGCCCATTTATCGTAGAGTACTGAAAATAACCTGTTATTTAACAGTCGAGCCTTAATAAAAGTAGCTAGCTTTACAGCGTTGTATAGCACAGTTTTAAATTCTGGTGGCATTCCTTTGGAGGCCAACCTTTCCCTATGTCATATACTGTTTCATAAACAATATACCCAATTCATATCCGGAGCCACTTCCTTGACCATAGAAACAACCCCCAACTATGCCTGCCTGTAAGGGCTCGAGCACCATCCGAACAAAAGTCCATGCATTTTTCCCACTGGATCCCTTTGTGTATTATGTAATTATTGAGAGTGTGAAATATATCTTCTCCAGTTGTTCAGGATGACAATGTTCTGTAAAACAGAATATCATCATGAATGTTGTTATCATTCGCATATCTTACGTATCATATTAACTGCACATCATCTATGATGGAGATGGTGACGGAGGAGGTGAGAGAAGATGCGCCTTGGACAATGTTGTATGCAGATGACATCTTGCTGTGTGCAGATTCAAGAGAAGAAGCGGGAACTAAACTGGAAAGATGGCGAAAAGTACTGGAAGAGAGAGGTATGAGACTGAGCAGTAGTAAGACAGAGTACAGTGGGCAGCAGCCAGGAGACAGATCTGGAGCTGGAAGGAAATGTCATCAGGAAGTAAGGGACTTTAGATACTTAGGTTCAACAATGGAAGAAGATGGATGAGCTGAGAAGGAAGTGGGATGCAGGATACAAGCGGGTTGGAGGAACTGGAGGGAGATGGCTGGAGTGTTATGCAATAAGAGGGTGCCGATCAATCTGAAAGGCAAAATCTATAGGACAGTAGTGAGGCCAGCTATGACGTATGCTATAGAAACTGTGGCCCTGAGGAAAAATAACATCAGCAGGATGGAAGTAGCAGAGATGAGAATGCTTAGGTGGATGTGCAGTGTGACCAGAAAGGATCGTCTGAGAAATGACTATGTTAGGGGAACAGTGAAAGTTACGAACTTAGGAGCGAAAATACAGGAGGCAAGATTGAGATGGTTTGGTCATGTGATGAGGAGGGAGGACGAATATGTGGGAAGAAGGGTCATACAGATGGATGTGCAAGGAAGGAGGAAGTGTGGTCGGCTGAAGAAGAGATGGAGGGAGCTGGTAGAAGAGGACTTGAGGATGAAGAACTTGGATGTGGTGACAGCCCAAGACAGGAGGATGAGGAGGAGACTCATCATCAGCAGTGACTCCACTTAAGTGGGAGAAGCTACAGAAGAAGAAGAAGAAGATCTGTAACATCAGTAGTCTCGTCTATTTGTACCGCATAATCAGGGTTCTTCTTCTTAACTCTTTCGATTAACTGAGGTTCTATGTCACCTGCTATATCATTAATTCTGCAACCTACAGTGTCATTGAAAGAGGAGTCAAAACATCTTTTAATAACTTGTTGGCAAACATAGTTTTTACCATGTCTTTTATAGTTGGAAGTAGTAAATTTTCCCTGATAGAATGAGGTTTCACTGATTTCACTATGCGCAAACTTAAGAGATAGATGCTTCCAGTGCCTTGCTATTAATCGAACCCATGGCTGAAACTACATCTTTCCCATGATTTAATTTCGCTGAAATTGGCCTTTTTTTTTTTTTCCAATTTGCTTATTTTTCACATCACAATGTTTAGTTTCTAAATGTCGGAGTTCTGCAGGTTTCATGAACTCGTTCGACAACACTTCATAACACCAAACATATTGAGGCTTCTGTTCACTTTCATCTCCACACAAGTAAACCCGAATTTCATGAACTGTTATATTTCCTACTGCATTTTTTCTTTGAACTGCTTGTTTTTTCTACTTTAATAGTATCAGATTTACTCACCATTACAATACGTGTATCACAATTAGGGTTAGCATCACCTGTTTCATTTGCTTTTCTTTTCAAAGTCCTAGTTCTAAGCCACTTTTCCATTATTAAAAAACGTTTCCGAAAAATGTATAAATACTGGGGTTTACTCACGACACACTTTGTCCAAGTATCATTTAGCACTTCTGAAGGTATACTGAGCCTTGGTTGAAGGAGGAAAACCTTCAGTAATAAAAATCAATAAACAACAAGCAATTGGTTGAAATGTGGATAACACATGTTCACTTGAAATCTGACTTGAGCAAGGGAAGGCAGAAGCAATAAAACTATATTATTGTTCACTTCACCCCTCTTTTATTATTGTCATTCTGCTGCTACAAATTTAGCGGCAGAATGGCAAATAATAAAAAAAGGTGAAGTGAATAACAATATAGTTTTATTGCTTCCACCTTTGAACATTCTGACACTATTTGTTGTTTTTTTAAGTCTCCATTTGATTTCAATAATTTTTACTTATTCAATTTTAATTTGTTTGGATAACTAAAAAATATATATTTATTTAATTAATGGGACAGGTGGTCTGCCTGCAGACCACCTGTCCCATTGTCATGGCCCACAGATTGAGAAACGCTGATCTATACTGTTTTGTTCTAATTTATATGTTTACTTATATGCATAATTATGTTAAAGATACCAAGCAATTTTAAACCTGGTTTTACTCCATTTTTCCCAAGTGAGCAAACAGACAAAATGTCAAGTTTGCACCTGCAATTGATGCAAGACTAGCTGATCCCACAGGTAGTGCAAGACCAAGGCAACTCATGGTAAAGGTGGAGCAATTATATTATTTTAACTTGGGTATTAATCATACCCAAGTTAAAAATACTTTCTGTATATGCATAATTATGTGAGAGCATGTTGCTCTCTAGCTTAATTTAATTTTTGTAACCAAACAAATAATAACAGAACTCTAGTGATAATGTAGTAAAGTTTTTTATTTTTGACTAGAGGTCAGAGGTAGTTTTAATAGTTGACCAAATCGATAACTTTATAATATCATGAGATTGTAGTGTAGCTTTTTTCTTTGTATATTTGTGCATACTCCAGATGATGAACTTAATGTGAAGATCAAAATGTTGAGTGATTATTTTGGTTTATATTAAACTGAAGTTTTACTTTAACATGGTAATTGTTTCCATAATTTTTCTAATTATTATTATTAACGCCAGACCTCCATGGAGTCAAAAGACTCTTTGCGGGAGGCAAACAATGTTACACAGACAAAGTCCATCAAACTCATAATGAATTCAATGATAATGGGACTACAATGTTTAATCAGAGAGACATTTATAAATGATCTGGAAGTGTCCTGACAAAAACGGTTTTAACCAAATTGACTGCTTCCTAATAGATGTAAGACATTTAGCCAATTTGATGGATATCATATCTTACAATAGAAAATTGACTTTAACCCGTATTTAGTTATTATCAAAGATAAGAAGATTCTCAGATGCAAAGATGTATGAATTCCATGCTAGAAAATTAGCTGAAAGGCTGAAGGAATGAAATCAGAAGTTAAAGGCAGATATGGTGAGAGAATTAATGAGTGCATCTAGTCTAACTGATAGCGTCAATGAAGCTTGGAAAACTTAAGGATGTCATAGCAACAACAGTAGATATAGTACCAGGAAAAGTAGTCCGAGAAAAAAGAAGCATATAAATGAATAAAAAAGAAGCATATAAATGAATGTAGCAAAGGAATGAAATTTGTAAATATAGAGAAACATCACATGACCAGAAAGAAAGAGAGGGAAAAAAAAAACATAATAGTAAAAATACTACAAGTATGTACTTAAGGCAATTGGAACATCTTTTAAGTATAAATAAAAGTAGGGGATTATATCAAAAATTAAATAGGCTAGAAAGACTTATTGTAGGGACAAGGAGGGCAATGAACTACAGCAGGAATGAAATACTAGAAAAATGGGTAGAACATTTTGATTAACTATTGAACATTAATATGTCTATTGGATGATAGATAAAATAGAGTCAAGAAAATTTAGCAGCAGCTGACCCAATACCAAAAAATGTTTAAGTCGAAAAACAACCATCAGAAAATGAAGAATGATAAGACACCAGGGTTGGATATGAAACAGAATTAATTATGCAGGTACACAATATTTCAAGAATCTCTGCTCTTATTACAAAAAATTTAGATTAATAAAACCATCCCATGAGTGGAATCTGGATGTCATATGCTCTATCCATAAGAAAGATATGATGATCTGCTCTTAATTATAGAGGAATCAATTTATTATGTACTACCTATAAAATCTTCTCCAACATTCTCTTCTAGACATTTTCCCTCAGTAGAGAATGTCATTGGGTATTATCAGCTTAGATTGAAATCAAGGAACATCAACAAAATAAGATTTTCAGTATATACCAAATACTTGAAAAATGCAATGAATTTGGAAGTGAAACACACCACCATCCCTTTATAGGCTTTAGAGCCACATATGATAGCATAGACAGACTAATTGATTTATTTATTGCAATGGAAAAATACAGATCCACAGAAACTTACTGCCTTAGTCAAAGGTACAATGAGAAATACTTGATGTCGGATTAAAATTCAGAAAATGTCCATTCCGGTACACAAAAAATGGAGTTCAACAAGTGAATGCCATAGATTGCTTGTTGTTTAATAACAATGAAAAGGTTATCAGATATTGGTATTAATAAAAGGAACTATCTTCTATAAGTGAATACAAATTCTGGCATATGCTGATGATACTGATATTACAAGTAAAAAAGCACTGATATAAACCTTTATCAGATTAGAAAAAAAGTGCCAAATAAGATGCATCTACAGATTAACCAAGCAAAAATATGCCAGTGACAAGAAACATTTGTAGTGATGATTCTTCTCAAACTGAAATCTGTTCCTATGGATCTGAAATTGCACATAGTTTTATATACTTGAGATTAGGAGTTAACTGTAAAAATGTGTCTGATATGAGATTGAGCCCAATTAGGACAAAATATAAAATTGGTTTCTGCTATAGGGAGGTTTCGAAGCGGGCACTCGTGAGGCAACAGTAGCGGCAGTGTGTAAGAAGAGCTCTGGATTCAGATAAGTTATTCTTGAAATAATTAATTGTATATGAGTGATTGTTTGAGTAAGAGCTGCTATAAAAGTTGTGCGCTACTAGTATTGTTAGTGAATGCGATATTTTGCTTAAACTTATTTACAAATTCATTGTTTTGGCCCTTAGAGTAGTAACTGGCAGAGGAAAGATGGCAGCAGCTTTGTCAGTGCATGACTTTAACTTAGACTTCAGTCGTTTCGTGAAGTGCGAGGTGTGCTACATGTATTCTTTTGATTACATAGATGGTTTGTGGACATTTAGGACTGACGGAAGGAGAGTGGGTAAAGTGTGAGTTAAATGAGGATTTGATGAGTGTTAATATGAATTTGATGACAGAAAGTGTTCATAGCAAGAAGGTCGCGAGAAGAATGAGTGCTCTTTCGGAACAGAAGCATGGTGTGAAAGAAAGGCAAAAAATTGTTAAAACAATCAATGAAAAAGAAAATGATTTGAAAACTGTAATGAAGGGTAAAAAGAACGAAAGCGATGCGAATGTGGTGGAAGGAGACGAAATTGAGAGAACGAAAGAAACCGGAAATAGCGTGACGAAAGGATCGAAAGATGGAAAAATCGAAAGAATGTATGAATCCGGAAATAGTGTGACACACGGTTCGAAAGTCGGAAAAATGGAAAGAATGAATGAAAGTGAAAGTTGGACGCGTGGACCGAAGTACAGAAACTCAAAAAGATGAATGAGAGTGGAAGTGTGAAGCAGGAGTCGAGAGTTCGAAAATTAGAAAGATTGAATGATAGAGAGAATGACACATGATTCAAAAGTTGAATTCGGTTGGATGAGGCAAGAGATGAAATGGATGCGGAGTAAAATTAAGAAAATTCAGGTGAAAACGATTGAAATAAGTCAAGTAGGTACGAAAGAGTTAATGAAAGACAAACGAGTGGCGTCCTATGGTGACTCCATTATTAAAGGTGTGCTGGATGAGAGAATGCACAAGGTATGTTTTCCAGGCGATAAAATGAGTAGAGTGATTGAAGCATTGGATGTGAGAAGGGAGCAAGCAAAGGAGTTGATGGCTTTAATAGGTACGAATGACTTGACAGAAGAAAATTAGCATGTCAGAACAGATATCAGGAGGCTGCTTAGACAGATAAAAGAGAATAGTGTGACAGGAAGGATAGTAAGCGTATGGCCTAGATATGACTGTGGTGAAATGAGGCTGAGAGCAAGGATTATGAATATGTTGGCCGAAATGTGTGAGGAGAGGGGAGTACAATTTGTTAATGTCTGGAATGAGTTTGAAGGACGGAGTCAACTATATGGGAGCAATGGACTGCATTTGAGTGGTTATGGTGTGAGTCGCTTGGAGAGACTGTTGCTGGATGGTAGAGAAGTGAGCACAGAGAATGAATCGGATCAAGTGGGAAGTGATGTGGAAGAGCAGGAGAGATTGAAAAGGTGGTTATGAATGAGGAAGTGAGTGGCATGAGTATGGAAAATGAGAGAATGGGTGTACAAGATGAACAGGGAAACAGGAGGAAGGCTCAAGGTGGACAGGGGGTACACAGCATGAGAATGGTGGATACTCCAAGAGGATGTGAGAGCATGTGAAGACAGGAAAGGAATAGGATGACCTTGGATCAAGAGGAAACAGTTGGAATTGAAGAGGGTTCTAAAATGAATAAGCAGAAAGAGAAATGGCCCCAGTCGAGCATGGAAAGATCACTTTGAATGAGTATCAGTGTAACTATCTGTGGATCTAGGAATGAGTTGGTGTGTTTATATACAAATGCTAGAAGTGTAAGAAACAAGGCAGATGAAATCGTTAGACTAATTGAGTCTGTTCATCCAAAAATTGTTGGAATAAGTGAAACATGGTTAGATGAGGACGACATCCTGAGAGGAATAGAGATAGAATCGTATGATGTGTTTCATAAGGATAGAAGCAGTAAAACGGGAGGGGGGAGTGCTGTTGATGATAGAGAAAGAGTTATGTCCATGCAAGGTAGAGATGCAAGAGGGAAATAGGGCCAGTGGTTTTGAGGCAGTATGGTGTGAGATAGAGGTGAATGGAATGAAATACTTGGTTGGATGTTGTTATAGACCAGGAAATGTGGGTGGTGGTGATAATGAAATGTATAATCAAATTAGCCAAGCAAATAAGAAAAGGGTGATCATTATGAGTGATTTTAATTATGACAATATAGACTGGAATGATGAAATAGCAACTGGAAGTAAAGAAAATGAGTTTCTTGAGTTTTTGAGGGATAACTACCTCAGACAGTATGTAACAGAGGGCACACGAGGATTGAGGGTCTTGGATTTGGTCATCTCATTAGAGGATGTAATTATAAATGAAGTGTCAGTTCATCCACCAATTGGTGAGAGTGACCATGAGGTGATTACCTTTTTTGGTTTCGACCTCAATAAAGGTCGAAACCAGTGTGGGTAGTGTCCCTTCCCTTAATGTATATTAATAATGTAATATTAATGTAATAATCTCCTTGCAGACATGTATACTGCTATGCATTAAGGAAAGGGCCACTACCCAGACCAGTTTTGACCTTTAGTGAGGTCTCATTCAGTGGGAGCCAGACCCAGAAGTGGTGATACTAAGGCAGATGCAATGGAGAGGTCGTATTTACCTATACGAGTTGCCAAAAGATGTACTACCTTATTATTAAATTACTCTGGATTTAGAGAAAGATGTCAAAAGTTTATTTTTCACTTGGTTAGACTATAATAAATTTAGTTTAATACTTTATCCAAGTGTAAGCAAACAAAGTTTCTGCCTGAAGTATCTTCAGGACTGAGGCAACTCATGGTAAAGGTGGACCAAGCTCTCAACACTCCTTGTCTCAGTATCTCCCATAATGCAAAGCACATCTCCTTGCAGATATGTATAATGCTATGCAATAAGGAAAGGGCCACTACCCAGACTGGTTTTGACCTTTATTTAGTTAAAGGATTAAATAGTCTAACCAAGTGGAAAATAAACTTCCAGGATCTTTCTCTAAATCCAGAGTAATTTAATAATAAGGTAGTACACCTTTTGGCAACTCGTATAAATAAATATGACCTCTCCATTGCTTCTGCCTTAGTATCACCACTTCTTAGTCTGGCTCCCACTGACGAGACCTCAATAAAGGTCGAAACCGGTCTGGGTAGTGGCCCTTCCCTTAATGCATAGCATTATACATGTTCGCAAGGAGATGTGCTTTGCGTTACGGGAGATACTGAGACAAGGAGTGATGAGAGCTTGGTCCATCTTTACCATGAGTTGCCTCAGTCCTGAAGATACTTCAGGCAGAAACTTTGTTTGCTTACACTTGGATAAAGTATTAAACTAAATTTATTATAGTCTAACCAAGTGGAAAATAAACTTTTGACATCCTTCTCTAAATCCAGAGTAATTTAATAATAAGGTAGTACACCTTTTGGCAACTCGTATAGGTAAATACGACCTCTCCATTGCATCTGCCTTAGTATCACCACTTCTGGGTCTGGCTCCCACTGAATGAGACCTCACTAAAGGTCAAAACTGGTCTGGGTAGTGGCCCTTTCCTTAATGCATAGCATTATACATGTCTGCAAGGAGATGTGCTTTGCATTATGGGAGATACCGAGACAAGGAGTGATGAGAGCTTGTTCTACCTTTACTACAAGTTGTTCAGTCTTAAAGATACTTCAGGCGCAAATTTGCTTACACTTGGATAAAGGATTAAACTAAATTTATTATAGGTATAATGTTAGCATTGTAACAGCATTTAAGAAACTTGAATGTGCTTTGTAAACTAGAGTAATTAGAAGATTCACTAATAATAAAACTTAGTGACTCTTCTAATTACTTTACATTATTTCTTATTGTAATGGTCAGGGATTAAACTCTTAAAGGGGATGTGTGTGTGTGTGTGTGTGTGTGTGTGTGTGTGTGTGTGTGTGTGTGTGTGTGTGTGTGTGTGTGTGTGTGTGTGTGTGTGTGTGTGTGTGTGTGTGTGTGTGTGTGTGAGTGAGTGAGAGAGATGTTTATATGAATGATAGTTTAACATGTAAAATATATAGATATATTGATTCCAATAGTTCATGCTTATTCCAAGAAGATTGCCAGGGAGAGAATAAAATGAAATGGTAAAATAACATTCAAATCTGACACGGCATATTTATTGCATTTACTATTCAAATCTTAATCACAGTTATGGGAGCACAAGAAAATTCAAAGGAAGTAATGATTGGATATGTTAATCAGATACAAAGGTTACATACAGGAAACCTCTGTATAACACAGCACTTCTACAACACAATTTTGCTTTAACATGGTATTTATATGACACTTTTTCACTCTAACACAGTTAGAGAATTGCAGCTGACCTTGCATAACAATGTATTTTTGAGTTGTTTTTTTTTACCAGAGGGGGAACTCTGCTATTGTGCTGGATGTAATTTTTTAAACAATACTGCTATTCTTTTTTGTGAATCTTCACTGCTGACTCCCTAGCAACATGCTGTGGGGGAGGGAATGGGAAATCCTTATATCAGTTTCGTGCCTACTGAACTTGTGCTTTTTGAGACCATTAAAACTTATGACTTTGAAGCATGAAGTCCATGACTTTTAAGGTTTTTGTGAGGTTATTTTGGGTTTTATTTGATTGTTTAGAAATTTTTCCTAATATGTATTACTAAACTTTCAAAAAATTATTCAAGAACACGGATACACTCCCCATGAAGTTTTTAATGCTAATGAGACAGGTCTTTGGTTTTAAAAAAAAAAATGTCCAATGGAACATTTATCTAAAAAAAAAAAAAAAAAAAAAGTAAAACTGCACCAGGTTTTAATGCATCAAAAAATTGTGAAAATTTATGTGCAGCAATGCATCAGTAGATTACATAATAAAACCTACACTACTTTATAGATCCTCTAATCCTCATGCAACAGAATATATAAATAAAAATGCATTATTGGACTATTGGAAAATAGATAAAAAAACTTGGGTTATCAGTTATTACTCTTTTTAATAAAAATTAAGTTTTTGATTGTTATAAAAATAAAAAGGTGTATTTTTGTTAGTGTCTGGAACATACCCCTCTCCTGTACTATACTGTACTGTTCTTAGTGCTGTATAACATATTTTCATACCTATACAATATTTTAAAGGAACCCTAACTACCATGCAATATGAGAGTTACCTGTATATCATTAAAAAATAAATGTTATAAACAATTTAATGATTTCATGAATTACTTCCCAGTACTGAAATTGGACAATGTTGTCAAGTTTCACATGTTTTAAGGAAGAAATGATCAAATTTAAATCTACTTAAATGGAGAATCAAGTGTAATGTCAACCGAAGCTAGTGTTAGGAAGATTTACTTTCTTTTGGAGCATGTAATCCTCTTTACTATATAATCTGTTAATTACTGTTTTGGTTCTGAGTGGTTTAACTCCTAATTCTTTTTTTTTTTTTTTTAACTGTATGAAGAACTTGCTTTTCATGCAGTTTCACAATATGAAACTGTATGGAAAACAGTTTCATGTTGTGAAACTTTTCAAGAAGGGTAAAAACATTATCCTTCTTTGACAATATTCTGAGATTTTAGTCTCTAGTTTCAGCAGAATTTCACTGTCATACAGGAGAAAGTTAATACAGATACTACTCTTACTTGTATAACAGCAACATAGATTAAATAAGTTTTTCTCTCATCTTTAGAATGAATTTACTTTCTATATCTCTATGAAAGTTGTTGGAAGTTTTTTTCACTTGGTTAGACTATAATAAATTTAGTTTAATCCTTTATCCAAGTGTAAGCAAACAAAGTTTGCACCTGAAGTATCTTCAGGACTGAGGCAATGTGTGGTAAAGGTGGACTAAACTCTCATCACTTGTCTTAGTGTCTCCCATAATACAAAGCACATCTGCTTGCAGACATGCATAATACTATGCATTAAGGGAAAGGCCACCACTCAGACCAGTTTTAACCTTTATTGAGGTCTTGTCAGTGGGAGCCAGACCCAGAGGTGATGATACTAAGATGGAAGTAATGGAGAAGTCATATTTACCTATACGAGTTGCCAAAATGCATAGCATTATACATGTACGCAAGGAGATGTGCTTTGCATTATGAGAGATACTAAGACAAGTGATGAGAGCTTAGTCCACCTTTAACACGAGTTGCCTCGGTCCTGAAGATACTTCAGGTGCAAACTTTGTTTGCTTACACTTGGATAAAGGATTAAACTAAATTTATTATAGTCTAACCAAGTGAAAAAAAACTTCCAGCATCTTTCTCTCCAGAGTAATTTAATAATAAGGTGAGACACCTTTTGGTAACTCGTATAGGTAAATATGACTTCTCCATTGCTTTTGCCTTAGTATCACCACCTCTGGGTCTGGGTAGTGGCCCTTCCCTTAATGCATAGCATTATACATGTCTGCAAGGAGATGTGCTTTTGCATTATGGGAAATACTAAGACAAGTGATGAGATCTTAGTCCACCTTTACCATGAGCTGCCTCAATCCTGAAGATATTTCAGGTGCAAACTTTGTTTGCTTACACTTCGATAAAGGATTAAATTAAATCTGTTATAATCTCTATGAAAGTCTCAGCATACTTTGTTGAGGAAATGACAAAAACCATATCAATAGCTTCAAATCACTCTTCTGGCTGAGAATCTTCAATAGTACTTGCCTCACAAATGAACTTTACTGAACCCATTTCTGTATGAACTCGATAGCATTATGTTTTCTTTTGGTTTTTACTGAATTAATCCTATATGGACTAATGCGACAATATGTCACACTTATCTCTTTTTTAAAGGGATTCCTCTCTCAGTCTTTCATTTCTAACTTTACATGTAATTTCTGTTCAGCTTTCATATATTGAAGACACAGAAACCATCACAATCTTCTTCTGTTGTGTTCTCTTTTTATATCTCACTTGAGTAAAGCAACTTACTCTCCACTCCACCACTGCGTTCCACCATTACTTGTTAAATCACTTGGCTTGAAATGCAAAGGCCTTTTCGTGATGCAGAAAAGGTTTTTTTTTTTTTGTCATAAAACAATCAGAATTTTATTTTAAAATGTAAGTGCAATGAAAGTGTAACATTTTTTATAAGTGGCAACAAAAATGAGTTTCTCATTTAAAAAATTTACAGCTCATGCAAATATAATTAATCTCTCATTTCTAAGTTAAATAAATATAATAAAAATGAAATTCACCTTTCAAAAGGTCTTGCTTGTGACACACAAGTGTAAACAAAATGAAAACATATTTATATAACTACATTATAAAATAATGTTATATTATGATAGTTGATATATTATGTTATATATATATATTATGATAGTTGATATATTATGTTATATATATATATTATGATAGGGAAGTTGAGACTGAGCAGATATATGTGGTAAGTGGTGATGAAGGTGACTTGGTAAGTGCGGTGGAGAAATCACAACCAACACATGGCTTGGATAGGACTAACTGTAGACTAAAAATGTGTTTGTTTACAAATGCCAGAAGTATCAAAAATAAGAGGGATGAAATGGTTTCAGTGATTGAGTTTATTTGCCCCAAAATCATTGGAATAAGGGAAACATGGTTGAATGAAGAGGATATGGTCACTGAAGCATGCAGCAGTGAATTTGAGTTGTTGTTAAAAAAAAAGTGTTTTTTAAAAGGTGTATAGTGTGAATTCCTTTGTGAATTGTGCTCCATTTTTTTTTTCTCAGTAACACAAGTGTTGTTTAGAGGTTCTGCTTTTAAAGTTTCGTGTTACACATTGTGGTATTTTTGAGTTACCGAAATGCGTGGTCACAGTTGGGAGTATTGGTGGCGAAAGAAAAGATAAGTTATTCGCTATTTGGTATAGATGAATATAGCATTTATATATATATATATATATATATATATATAATACAGTGTTTATTTAGCCTTTATATATAATTACTTTAGTAGTTCCTCGGCAGTAAGGAATGATGGCAGATTCAGCTGCATTCGCAAATGGCATGTCGCCAAGTCCTCTGCCATTTAAGAACTCTATTATAAGTAATATAATAAGGGACTTTGTGGCATGCAGTATACTTGCGGCATGTATGTGTCTCGGGAGTTGGATATGTGCCTGGTGAGGGGGGGGGGGAGTGCATGTGTACGTGAAATGCAGGCAATGGAAGGAAATAAATGAAATAGTTTATATATCAGGAACAGGAAATGAATATCAGAAAATGAGTAGTGTGATAGGAGAGAATGAAGAAAAAAATATGAATGAGAAAATAATAGTCGATAGTGTGGAAGGTGTGAGTGACTGAAAGTTTCGAAGATGGTTTTGTTTGGGAGAGTGAATTTCAATTTAGAATGACTGACTTGCAGAGGGAGACAGATGGGCTGAAAGAGGAGATGGAATGTCTTGTGAATGAGATGAGGAGAATGGAAGAGATAAATGCAAGGCGAATCAGAGTAGGAGAGAGGGAGAGTTTTGGGAAAGATAGGAGAGGAGAGCATTTTGGGAATGATAGAAGAGGAGAGAATGGAAACAGCAAGAGAGAGGTATGGGAATGCTAGAAGAGGAGAGAATGGAAACAGTAGGAGAGAGAGGTATGGGAATGTTAGAAGGGAGAATAGAAACAGTAGGAGAGAGGGAATGAGAGAGGGGGTATGGGAATGCTAGAAGAGGAGAGAATAGGAATGGTAGAGGAGATGGAATGAGAGAGATGTATGGGAATGATAGAAGAGGAGAGAATGGGAATAGTAGAAGTGAGGGAATGATAGAAGAGGAGAGAATGGGAATAGTAGAAGTGAGGGAATGAGAGAGAGTTATGGGAATAACACAAGAGAAGAGAATAGGATAAGTGGAAGAGAAGGAATGAGAGAGAGAGATGGGAGTGAAGGTGGAGGAGAGAATGGAAACAGTAGGAGAGAGAGGGAATGGTGAGAAGTGTAATGTATGGCGACTCAATGATCCATGGTGTGCAAGATAGGATGCATGAGGAGTGATTGTCTGGAGGAACAATAGAGATGGCTATGGCAGTTAAGAGGGGTGAAAGGATGGATGAGATGATTGTGATGGTGGGGACGAATAACTTGAGAGGCAGTGTAAATTGGCGGTGAGAGATCTGAGATTCTTGCTTGAAGTTGTGCAAAAGAAAACAGAGAGAGGGAAGATTGTGTGTGTGTTGCTTAGGGTATGATAGTGACAAGCTGAGCAGAAGAGCAGCAATACTGAATTACATAATAGCTAGAATGTGTGAGAAGAGAGGGTTGGAATACGTGAATGTTTGAAGACAGAAGGGAACTGTATGCTAGAGACTGCTTGCATTTGAACGAGGAAGAACGAAGCCATCTGGAAAGATTGTTGTTTTCTGAACGAGTCAGTTTGTCAGTCAGTGGCGGCCCGTACATAAGCACTGTGACACTGCATCACCCCAAGTAAAAAATTAAACTTTGTTTGTGTTTATAAATAATAACAATGCTTACAACATTATATAAATTCAGCACATGTTAAAGGTTACAGCTTATGTTTTGACATTGATTGAATAGTTAATAATTGGAATTGTTCGATTAATGCTTTAGATTACAAAACAAATGCACTGCAATCTAATACCGATATTCGTTTGCTCTTGTCATTGCACATTATGCCATTCCCAACTGTAACTGCTGAAACGTCAGTGTATTTTTAGTATCCTTACGCGCCTTTCTGTGACATATGAAATGTTTATTATTGGTACATGTACGTGGTGAACTATTTTTTCGTAAATCTTATTTTCTTTTTTGTTAAAATAACATAATTATTTATTTATTATAGATACAAGGCCGAAGTATGATAAGTGTCACTGTTGAAAATATGAAAAGAATAATATTTTTCAATTATCGTTACACAAAATAAATGCACTGCGATCTAACACCGATATTCATTTGCTGTCGTTGCACGTTACGTCATTAGATACACTGCCGCTTGGGCAGTCTATCTTATGCCTGCACTCGTTATTTCTGTGAGATATGAAACATTTATTATTGGCACATGTTCATGGTGAACTATTTTTTTGTAAATCTTATTTTATTTTGTTAAAATAACATATAATTATTTATTTATTATAGATACAAGGCTGAATTATGATGAGTGTCACTGTTGAAAATATGAAAAGAATTATATTTTTTCGATTATTGTTACATGAAACAAATGCACTGCGATCTAATGCCGATATTCGTTTGCACTTGTCATTACTATTGATACTAAACTTTTATTATTGGGGTTTGTTCGTGGTGAGGATGAATATTTTTAATAAAGCAATTAATATAAATTTATTTATTAATAAATTCGTTACTGATTAGAAAAAAAAAGTTTTTTTTATTTGTATATGCAGCACCCCCACTTAAAATGTTTCACTGGCTGCCACTGGTGTCAATGCAGGGAAACTTGAATTCCCAGGGCGGATGGTAGCAAGGATGGCCTCTTGTGGGAAGGGGGACGATGTCAGGAAACATTGAGCCCGGTGGGGGGGGGACAATGATAGGTATAGAAGCAATGACATTTTTATGCTTATACTAATGCCAGGAATATCCAAAATAAAGGAAATAAATTGGTGGCGCTGATAGCATCAACCTGACCAAAGATTATTGGGATCTCTGAGACGTGATTGACGGACAATGATATAATAACCGGAATTGAAGTGGCAGGGTACAGCATTTTTCGGCAGGATAGGAAAGGAAAACATGGTGGTGGAATACTGCTTATGATAAGTGATGACTTATGTCCTCTTAGAGTAGAAGCTTTGGAAGTCAGTGACACAAATGGTTTTGAAAGCATATGGTGTGAGGTAGAAGTCGCCAAGACAGCATATTTATTGGGGTGTTGCTATAAACCAGGGAGCACAGAGGGTGCAGACCAGGAGATGTTTAGGCAGTTTAGCTTGGCAAGTGCAAGAAGAATGATTGTTGTGGGAGATTTTAACTACAGCAGTATAAGCTGGTATTGTGTCGGAAAAAGTGCTGATTCACTTTTGATGAGTCATCCTTTTTTCCGACCCAACATAAGGTAACGTCAGAAAGGATGGATAGGGACATACTTATGCCCCCCAGATGGAAAATGTGCCTATTTATGATCTAGAATGTGTGTATATTCAGTTTTGTAGATATTAACTAATGTTAGAGAAGCCTATAACTTGAACAGAGAATGTTTGTAAACTATTTTAAGATAGGAAATCCATGTAAAATTGCTAAAAAAGATGTGTATAAGTTGATACAAGTATTAGGCCATGTCAAAGACAGTTCAGAGCCACAGTAACCAATCGGCTGCCGCCGTATGCATGACGACACCACCAAGTGAGGGCGCTGTTTTGTGGTATATAGGTTTTGGCAGGGAATTCAAGCTCTCTTTTTTTCGTCTGTTCCTGGTTTCCTGAGCGGAGAGCTGAGTAGCCGTGAAAGCTTGCCGCCATGCGCAGCAAGAGTTTCCCCTTTGCTGTACGTGCCACGTGGATCATGGCTGCAGCTAAAATGCAACCAGAGTTCTAGAAGAAAGGGCCGCTGGTGAATCAACGCCAGTGTACAAGTCAGTGAAGGAGTGTTCTTTTCGAGTAGAACAAAAGAATAGCGGAGACGCCATTGAAGAAAATACGGTGAGGAGAATCTAACTAAGAAGGTCCTAAATCTACTAGATAAAGCAAGAATGGTAAGCTGAAACCTTTTGTATTAAGATAGAGTAACCAGAGAGGAAAGAGAAACTGAACGTTGAGAAAATAGCCAATTTCCGTGTTGTGCTTAGAGAACTGTCTTCCTTTGGACATTTTGTCTACAAGCGGCATCTTAGCCTCGAGCCGAATAGGAAACCGAGGCTTCAGACTGTTTATATTGAAAGAAGGAAATTAATGTTATTATGTTGAGTTTAGATTTGAATGCTAGCTAAAATTCTGGGGGGGGGGGACAAAGTTGAATATAAGAAGGATTGTTATCTCATGAAAAATTTGCCAGACGAAACACGTCTGATATAATCCATGCCAGGATTGTAGAATAAGCTTGTATATATATGTATTTTCTATGTATGATAACTGAGCAGCTAAGTAGAAATTAACAGAGTCTGAGAATATGTATATAAGGAAGAGTACGATTTTGATAATATATGAGATTATAGAGTAGAACCTTTTGGATGTGTTAATTTAAGAAAAGGGGGAGCTCAGACTCTTTTTTTCAGAATTGAAAGTTTGACTAAAGTGTTTCTCTATGTTTTGCCAAAATAAATGTATTTCTTATATTTAAACCAAATGAGTCTGTCATGTTTCTGTGGATTGAATTACCGCTTGAAAAATCACGAACCGTGCATTAGAGGGAAATCCATTAGTAATTAAAGAAACGGGACCACGACTGCAAACCTCTTGATCCCTACATTCTTTTTTCATAGTAATCTAAGATAGTATATCAGAATTCAGTTGCCGGCTGGCGCAGTCATAAAATAACTATAAATTTGTCGGCAAACGAAATAACTGATAATAACATAAGATAAAGGATAAAAGGATAAAACAAAACTTAAAGATAATAACACAAAAAAATGAGAGAAGTCAGAGATATAACACTGGGAAGAGGAAAATGCAAGTAGTAAGATGGGGATAGAAGTTCTGGAATTCTTCAGGGACAAATGTCTTCGGCAGCATGTGATGAAGAGAACAAGAGGTTCAAGAGTTTTGGATTTGGTCATAGCATCAGAAAAACTGATAATAAGTGAGATGACATTTCTCCCACCAGTTGGAGAGAGTGACCATGTGGTTTTGACTTAGAAGATGAACAGACATTCAAGTGCATCAAAAAAAAGTATGTGGAATTATAAGGCAGGTGATTATAGTAGTCACTATAATCACCCGCCTTTTCCATGGAGGGGCAGTTCCATGGAGGGCAGAATTCATTAGTGCTTGGGAAATTGTGAAAGAATATTTGTTAGCAGCAATAGTAAGCTGTATTCCATGGGTGAAGAAGCAGACACAATTTGGTGTAAAGTGGATGATAAACGATATCAAACAGGAACTGCAGTTGAAAAAGAGATTATGGAAGATATACAAGGAGAGGGGTGGAGAACAGATACACGAAGAATATAAGACGCAGGCCAGGAAAGTGACCAGAATGGTGAGGAAGGCAAAACTGGAATATGAGAATAGATTGGCACTAAGATCTAAAGAAAATCCTAGGGAATTTTTTAGATATGTGGCCAGTAGGCAGAGAAACAATTGTGGAAGAATGACATTGCGGGATAAAAATGGGGATAGAGTGACTGATGCAGAGGACATAGTGGAGTTATTCAATGAGCACTTTATTGGAGTATTTCATCCTGGAAGAGATTTTAATACTAGAGGGATAGGCCAGGATCAGGGTTGAGAGGTGCAAGAAGAGAGTGTGTTCCAAATACTGAGTACTCTGGATACCAATAAAGCTGTTAGACTGGATGGTATTTCACCATGGGTTTTGAGAGAATGTGCTAAAGAACTGACAGCTCCTTTGACCTGGTTTTTCAATAAAAGTCTGGCTGAAGGAAAGGTACCTAGGGAATGAAAGGAAGGTAAGATAGTGCCGCTGCATAAGGGCGGCAGCAGACTGGAAGTGTTCTAATTATAGGCCTGTTTGTGTGTCATCAGTAGTTGTTAAGGTCTTGGAGAAATTAGTGAGGGACTATATACAGTGTTGGGTAGATAAGGGTAATGTTATCTGTGAGAATCAACATGGATTTGTTAAGGGGCACTCTTGCTTTAGTAATACGATTGTCTTTTATAATAAAGTGACAAGAGCAGTTGATGAGGGAAAGGCATATACTGCCATTTTTTGGGATTTTGCAAAGGCGTTTGACAGGGTACCACATGATAAGCTGATATTTAAGTTGCAACACATGGGTTTAAATGTCAGGTTAGTCAAATGGATTCGGTATTGGCTGACTGATAGGTATCAGAGAGTTGTGTATGATGGGGCAATATCAAGGAAGCAGAAGGTTACAAGTGGGGGTTCTACAGGGCTCAGTACTGGGACCTGTATTGTTCAATTTTTATTATATCAATGGATTGCAAGGGGACATTCAGTTGTTTGCGGATGATGTTAAGTTGGGAAGGGTTATCAGTAATAGTGCAGATGTGGCACCCCTGCAAGAGGATTTGAATAAACTAGACAGATGGGCAAATGTCCGCGGGTAGCCTATTGGTTTTATGCTTCGCAACCATATGCCTGGGGACATACGCTGCTATAGTCAAAAATATATCCCCCCAGCAGCAGGCTAGGCGACAGGTTGGTTGGGAGTGGTATAATATAATATAATACAAAGTGAATATAATATAATATGGTACTAACAAGAAGTCGCATCTAAGTAACATGCGGACCCTGCATAGGAAGCGGGAATAACGCGTAGTGAAAGAAGAAGACAGATGGGCAAATAAATGGGGTTGTTGGTTCAATGCAGCAAAATGTAAAGTCTTGAGGTAGGGGAGACAAGAGATCTGGGGGTGATGATTGATAGAAAACTGAAATTCAGGGTGCATATTACAAAGGTGGTGAGGGTAACTCAGGATTGCTGCAATACTGAGAAGGCTGCTGACCTGCAGAGATAAAAGCATTATAATTCCGTTGTATAAGGCCCTGATCAGATCACTTAGATTATTGTTCTCACATTTGGTCCCCAGAATTTGAAGGAGATAAGAGTACAGAGGCAGATAACAAAGATGGTTTTATGGCTGTACAATATGAGTTATAAGGGAATGTGGACTGCAGAGTTTGGTGGATAGAAGGAGGAGTGATGATATGATCGAGACTTTTAAACTGTTGAGAGGCAGTTACAGGATAGACATTGGAAAGTTCTTTCACTTGGTGGAATGGCAGGAAGGAGCGATGACAAGGGGCCATCCCTGGAAGTTATGAAAGGAGGCTGTGCTCAAGAGGGTGAGGAGTGGTTTCTTTGCGTGGAGGATGGTTAAACCTTGGAATGCATTGCCTGAGAGAGTGGTTGGAGTGGGGACGGTTAATGGGTTCAAGGAGTGGTATGGTAGACTTTATATTTCCTAAAAACGACTTCCCACGATGAGTCTTTTGACTCCATGGAGGCCTGGATAATAATAATAATAATATCATAACAGGGATAGAAATGGAAGGATACAGTATTTTTCACAAGGATAGAAAGGGGAAGAAGGGAGGAGGGAGGGGTGCTGCTGATGATAGCAGGGGAATTAAGCCCACATAAGGTAGGCATGAAAGGGGAGGAAATAGTGGCAGTGGTTATGAGCCAGTGTGGTGTAACGTGGGGATTGAGAGCAAGACATATTTAGTTGGATGTTGTTATAGGCCTGGGAATGTGGAGGGTGGTGATGAAGAAATGTATAAACAATTTGGATTAGTGAACAAAAGGGTAATTATTATGAGTGATTTTAATTATAGTAGTATAGAATGGAATGAAGAGATAGCATTTGAGAATAAGAAAAGTGAATTTCTCAAGTTCTTCACAAATAACTATCTCAGGCAGCATGTAAAGGAGGGCAAGCAAGGATCGAGAGTTCTAGATCTAATCATTTCATTAGAGTGTGTAATTGTGAGAGATATATACACTTTCCTCCAGTTCGTGAACATGATCATGAAGTATCCATATGCAGACTTTTGTGAGGAAAGGATATATCTGGAATTATAAGGTTGGTGATTATGACAAGCTTAGAAGATAGTTTGGAGCTATAACATAGAACGAGGAGTTGAGCAGTAAAGAAATAAATGCCGCATGGGAACTGACAAAGAAGTACATAATAGCATCAATGTGTGAATGTATTCTGAAGGCCAAAAGGCTGAGTAAGGTAGGTGTAAAATGGATGAATGTGGAACTCAGTGGTGCACCCAGGATTTAATCTTGGGGGGGGGGGGGTAATTTAATTTATTAATTTATTTTAATGTAATCGAGTTAAACGGATAAAAATATTTTTAATACAATGAATTTGCATTAAAAATATTTTTATTCATTCAACTAAAATTCATTAAATTTCATTCATTCAATAAAATTCATTAGGTGATTATAAAAATTTATTTAAAGAATAAAATCCAGTTTTCTTTTATTTTTACAAAGCTCTTGAATTATTTCAGTCGTGGTTACATTAATCTCTCTCTATGTGTATATATATATAGCAAAGCCAGTCCGTTCAATCGTGATTGTGTCATGATAGATCTTAAATAGGTTTTTAAAAGGCGTAAGTTAGAAAATGACCTTTCTGACGCATGTTGTTACTGGAAGCATTGCAAATGTTTTTAATAAGTTATAGCTGTTAGGATATATAATTTTGTCACACTTTGAAACTGCATCAGCATTTTTGCATACAGCTATTGCAAACGGTTTTTCAAATTTCTTATACCACAACTTGAATTCGGCGTTCAAAATTTTGCTGGATTTGTATAAAGCATATCAACTGCATAAAATTCACATAATTGACGAAAATCTTCCATTCCACTTTCAGTTGGAGCACCTTTTCTATTTGGTAGAAGAGAAAAAAATATATTTCAAAATTTTGCGGTGCTGAGTGAAACATTCATGAAGTTGAGTCAATATTTGGTCAATAAATGGAATGAAATAGTTCTCCTGAAATACACTTCTACAGAATCGGCTAGAACATTGGACCTTAATGTTTGTTTTGATGAAGTGACTGAAGTCCTTTTCTTTTTAATGTCAATATTAAAATTATTGGCTTTTATACATGCTCATCATAAATATCTTTAAATGAAGAATCTGGCTTTTCACGAACGGTATTTAATTGAGCCACAACATCATCAACAAAATTTAGGGAAATTAAGAGGTCACTGTCAGATTTTTGCATTATTTTAGACAATGGTAAGGTGCACGCAAATATTTTTTGCAAGCTAAATAAAGATATTATAAATCTTAAAAGATATTAATATTATAATATTATAAACAACACGTCCTGTCTTTTAGGGGTATTGAAGAAATTGAGTACCTTTTCAATTATGACAGTGCAATTTCTTATTTGTCACAGATATAGCATTTCCAAGTGCCAAATTCAAACTATGTGATGCACAATGAACATATACAGCTTGTTGATATCATTATTACATAACACCTCTAGGTAGTCCAAAGACATATCGAGGAAGGGCACCTACTCTACGACTCTCCTTCACCAACCACAATTACAATCATCATCTACACCAATGCTGTCTACCTCCAACCACTACCACTAATATTTTCACAGACAATCACAAACATCCATGCCCACTGCAGGATTCGAACTCGCAGCCTTTTGGCTGGAGAGTCGGCCAACCAGACCGGATATATAGATAAAAAATTAAATTTTGTGGATAAAAATTAAAACGAAGTTTTAATTTTTATTAAACAAATAAATAATATGATATAATTATTTCACTATTTACTTTTAATGAGATGGTTCTGCTTCTCGGCCTCTGCAGAGTTGCTGGATATCTGGCTCAATATTGGTCAACTTCATTCGAAGATCGGCACACACACTAAGACGAATTCTGTATTTTGTTTTTATTTGAAGGAGTGATGAAAATCGTTTCTCGCAAAGATAGGTTGTAGAAAACTGCATGACAATTTTCAACTTCTTCAAATAATTTGGGAAATTCACTTTTCACTGAAGGAGAGATGCAGAATCAAGCCAAACCATGATCACAGAATTGCATTTTAACCCCACTGTCACTTGAAAGCTCAATTAGCTGCAAAGCCTCTTTTTTCGATAATGAAAGGTCATTCTCGTGACTGCGAGCCTGAAATGGATCGTGAAATCACAGAAATTTCTTATAAAAAGTTATTCGGAAAATGTTTCCAAATTCTGTTTCAGAGTTTTGAGGTGGACACAAACCCTTTCCCAGTTTTTAAATTCTAAACTGATAAGATTCGGGGCCCTATACAAAATAACCAATTGTATATACTATCCGGGGAAGCTCCAAACCTCCCCGTCCCTTTCATCGCGCATTCATAATCAGGCTACTGTTTGATATTGACTTTATATACACATTCAAAACTGTAAACAATTGTTGAATAATAACACAATAACGTAGACATAATTACCGTAAAGGGAGAAAAGTTGCAAAACAGAAAAATGTTCCTCCAAAACAACCAATTGTATTTACCTTTGAATGTGATCCACTGGTCGCGTGTCCACCAAGTCAGCAAATCTTTACTTTCGTTAAGCGTATTAATATTATCGTATCACAACTGATGGGAATTCTGTGTTTCTTTGGATTCGTTACAGACCTCTTACTCTTCAGAAACTACACACAAACTGTCATTACAAACTCGTTTTTTATTATCACTGTCATCCGAGCTATTTTTCCTTTTAAAGAAGGTACCAATGTACTTATCCATAATTAAAATACCGTACTTACTCACTTATAACTCTCACCCCGATTTTACTTTTTGAAAAAAGAAATTAAAAAGTTTCGCATATACCTCGCAAATGAAAAAAAAAGCTGAAACACGTTCAGAGCAGGACGATAGTAACTTGCTCCCATGGTAAACAACACACCATCCCCTAATAGCCACTATATTGCAGAGGCAAGAAAAACAAGTACTTTTATTATGTCAGTGAATAAGGTATAAGCAGTCTGTGTAATATATTTCTCAACAAATAGTGCAATTAGAGACAACTGGGATAAAAACAACATTAATTAATAAATCACATGCCCCCCCCCTCATACAGAAACTATGCTGTATATATAGACTCAAGCAAAACCATATGTTACACTGGCAAACACAGTATCTAACTAAAAACTATTGTTATTAATTAGATTGTGTGAATTCGCTCGGCAGCAATAAAATTCAACCGAAAGTGTTAAAATTTATAAACCAGTTAAAACTAAGATACATATATATATATAGTGAATGCTGTTATGGCAGTTTCACATATTATTGGAATTCGGTTGAAGAGAATTAGCATTTCAACTCAATTGTCAGCTTGCTTTTCATGCGATTTCCAAAAAATATATAAATACTGGAGTTAACTCACAACACATTTTGTCTAAGTATTACTTAGCACTTCTGAAGATATATTGAGCCTTGGTTGAAGGAGGAAAACCTTCAACAATAAAAATCAATAAACAACAAGCAATTGGTTGAATGTTGTTTATTGTTCACTTCAAATCTGACAAAACAGCAAGAGAAGATATATTGAGCCTTGGTTGAAGGAGGAAAACCTTCAACAATAAAAATCAATAAACAACAAGCAATTGGTTGAATGTTGTTTATTGTTCACTTCAAATCTGACAAAACAGCAAGAGAAGGTGGAAGCAATAAAACCATATTGTTTTTCACTTCACCCCTCTTTTATTACTCGTCATTCTGCCGCTATTTTTTTTTTTTTTAAGTATTCATTTTATTTTAATAATTTTTACTTACTTATTCAATTTTAATTTGTTTTGTTTGGATAATTAAAATATATAGATTTATTTTGTTAATTTAAGCCTGTGGACCACCTGTCCCATTGTCGCGAACCATAGGTTGAGAAACACTGCTATAGGGTTCTCTCACATTATGTGACCCCTAATTCATAAGTAGTATAGAAATAGAAGAGATGACACAACATAAATAAAAAATGAATTTTAATTAGGAAAAGTATTTTGGAAAATTTTCTAGTGTTTTTTTAACTTTTTCTTTTTTGGGAGGGGGGGGGGCAGGGCCCTAGGCTCCCTCCCTGGGTGCACCACACCACTGGTGGAACTTAAGTATTAAATTGGAAAAAGAAAGTACTTTGGAGGAAGTACAAGATGAATAATAGTAATAATCAATATAATATAAATAATAGTATAAAGAACAAGTCAGGAGAGTGACTCTTTAGTAAGGAAAACAAAAGAAGAGTATGAGCAGAAATTGGCAAATCAGGAAAAGAAAAACCCTAGAGATTTTTTAGATATGTGACAAGTAGAAGGAAGAATGATCATGGTAAGATGAAGTTGGTGACAAATACCTTGGATGGGGGAGATGCATATACAGTGGTGTACTTAGATTTGCAAAGACTTTTGATAGACTGCCACAAGACAAAATTGAAACAGATGGGATTGGATAACAGACTTCTGAGTTGAATCAGTGACTGGCTGTCGGATAGGTATCAGAAAGTTGTATATGGAGGTGCAGTAAGGTTGCTAGTGGTGTGCCACAAGGGTCAGTTTTGGGGCCATTGTTGTTCAATTTGTATGTTAATCATATTGGGATGGGTTTTACTAGTGATATGCAACTGTTTGCAGATGATGCAAAACTGGGAAGAGATGCAGAGTCGAGCAGATGTTATGGCCTTACAAGATTACTTGAATAGATTGCATGAATGGGCAGGTAAGTGGAACTGTCAGTTCAATATTGTAGAGTGTAAGGCTTTGAGATTTGGTAAGCATGATGGGTGCAAAGTATACACTTGGTAGGGAAACTAATGGAAGTATAGGAGAGATGAGAGCTCTATGAGTAATGGTAGACAAGGACCTAAAATTCAGGGGCCAGATTGCACAAAATCAGATAATGGCAGTGATGCGGAGGACCAGACATGCAGAAATAGAGGGTTATGATACCATTGTATGAAGCTTTAATCAAGCCTCATATGGATTATTGTGCACAAATTTGGTCGCTTGGTTTTCATGGTGACGAGGATATATTGAAAAGGGTACAGAGAAGATTCACAAAGGCGGTCAGTGGCCTTTGGAATGTGCAGTACGAGGACAGATTGAGAGAATGTAAGTTGCAAAACCTCGTGAATAGGAGGAAAGGGGGGGTACATGATTTAGACATATTGTTGTGTCTGTCTTTCATCCATCTATATATTTGCTAGCTGTTGTTTGACCTCACTTTCAAACATAAAGAAAATTTTTATTATACTGTGCCACTCTATGTTTGAAATCACACAATTTTTGTGAGGGAATCAAGTACCAATTAGCACTACAGCTATGAGACCTTACTACAGGCCGAAATTGTCTTACTTATATATAGGGTTTTCTGCAAGATTCGTATTTTAATGAGCGGTGCAATGAAACTGAAATTAGGCAAGCATAAGAATCAAGTTAAACAAGATATTTAATTCTCTCACAAAATTATTCTTACATAAGAAACAAGAACTCTGTTGATCAATACAATTAGAAAACAATTTATACATAATGTAAAGAAATTAGATTCTACTCAGCTGAGTATATCATTTACTGCTAGAACCTATGTATAAGGCTTTCGCAATTCTCATCTGTTGTGATTTCAACTCAGTTTCAATTTAAACAATATCAATATTCAGCAAAACATTCAAAAGTTAGTTCTTTTTAGTCTCAGTGAAATATTCGTAAACTTCAATTTATCAAACACTTAACAAGCATTATCAATATTTATCTGAGGATTAAAATAGTTCTTAAAAGGCTCAGTCTTGATTTTACATATACATAGCGAGATAACACATTCAAACATGAGCTAATTCTTCAATGAAGTTTCTCGCATTAATTTCACAAGGAAATGTTTTATAATATCACTCATTCAAGCTTGACTAGCTGGCGCCAGCAACACAAAATTTGACCAAGTTCTCCGGACACAAGTAACACTATCACACGTTAGTTATAGAATAGATATTCTTACCGGTATGATCATCATTAGCTTGCACATTATGAAAAACTTACAACACTTCTAGGCACTGGATAATCTTCCACTATAGGCAACAAAACTTATGGTATTCCTGAGTACAATAACTTATTTGTTAAGACTGGAAAATGTATTTTCTTGCTCGTAATAACTTATCTTACGATAAATCTCAATCATATTATTATCCTTTCACTCGGGTAAATTCTTTTACAAGATGACAGGAAACTATAAATAAATATGGGTTCGAAGTAAGATCCATTATAATAGGAACAAGTTTCCAAATCTTTGTTACGTAGTACGGTCCCAGGTTAGATCACATCTCACGACCTTCCTACACTCTCTCCATTTTTCTTCTGGCTGTTTCTTCCTATATCACTTCTCTCCTTCCTTTTTCCTGCCCAAACTTGTTTTTTTTTTTTTCACTCGTTCAGTTTACAACGAAAATTCTCACGTGATCGTTATACAGTTCCCCAACGCTAAGGCACGTGCTATCTAAAAATAACTTAGTTTTCTGACAGCAACCAATCAAATCACATTTGCAGAGTCCATTAGAATTACTTTCACTTTCCATAACAACAAATAAAATGCATATATTACAGTTCACTTAGGATACATTTACAAGTTATATAAAGAATTTATACAGAATAACAAAAAAACTACAATTTTTTTATTTCAATAAAAAAATAGCAGTAAGTATTTAAATTAGAATTTACTTAGGAGCAAAATTAGCTCAGGATATGGAATTCGTGTTAAATCACGAATGAAGTATTAATAATCATAAAATCCTTCATTCGCATATTAACAAAGGCTTATCCTTCCTCTGAAAAATTTTTCTTCAAAGAAAAATTTTTCACACAATACTCATCAGTGGAGGAATCAGACTTCTTATCTCCCTTTTGAGGTCTTAAATAATATCTAGTTTGGACAAAGTTCCCTGTCGCATCACTACTTAGACATTCTTCCCCCTTTTTTTTTTTTATTTAAAGCTCTGTCATCCTTATGTTCTGGGATAGCATAAGTCCTATATTTATAACTAGAGAATTTCATCCGAGACAGGTTGTTCCTCCCTTTCTTGAGTATTAGACCCTCTCTGCCTCGGGGTCATATGCTTAATCTTGTCTGTGCCTTTCCAGTGGTTATTTACTCTGAGAGATTTCCCCTTTTTTCCCAACACCCTTTCTATCGAGTCCCCAAGACAAACCAGTTGGTCTGGTCTGCTCTTAAATAACTTTAGTCTATCTGAGTGAAGGTAAACATTTTTCCTCAGCTCATTGTTTCTCTTATTCTGAAGTTCACTGGGGATGTTTTTTCGACAATTTCATACAGTCCTGCAGCACTCTTCCCTAGTTTACCTCCCTTCCTGTTGCTAGGTTGTTGTTCTAACAACCAAACAAACTAAGTAGATATAAGGATTTAAAACCAGAGAACCTTTATATCTCCTTAGTTTGTTTGCATATGCGAACTGTTGTTACTAGACTCTGCTACCGACTCATATGCAATTTTGTTTTCCATTATCAGATTATTTAGATATTCATCAATGTCTGGGAATCCTGTGTTTGCTCTCGAGCTTCGAAAATCGCTGGGGAACAACGGCTCAAACCCATATAATATAACGGCCAGGGCCTCCTTGATGGCTGCATGTAGAGCAGTTCTACATGCAAAGAGGGTGTGTGAGAGGTAATCATCCCAGTTCGATATTTGACTGTTAGCTAGCTTGGAGAGTGTCTGTTTGAGGGTTCTGTTCATCCTCTCACACACATTCCATTGCCTTGGGGGTGATAAGGAGTGGTGATGAACAGTTTTTTTATTTTCAGCAATTTGCACAACTGAAGCGTGACTTCAGCTGTGAAGTTTGAGCCTTGGTCTGAAAGGAGAGTTTGGGAGGTTTCCATATCTGGAGATAATTAATTTGAATAGTTTGTTTGCCACGGTTTGTGCAGTTTGGTCCTTCATAGCTGGAAATCTGGAGACCATGTCAATCACAACTAATATATATTTATTTCCCTTCGAACTAGTTGGAAGAGGACCAATGATGTCCATTGCCACAGCTAGAAAGGCTGGAGGGGGGGGGGGCTTTTCCACCACGGTTTGACCCTTTCTGACACAATTGGCATGAGAACACATAAGCCTCAACATCCCCCCCCCCCCACATTCCTTTCCACATGTATCTATCTTTTATTCTATTCCAGGTTCCAAAAAAACTCCTGATGACCTGCCAAATCTGCATCATGAAAGGTGTGTAGCACCCAAGGGATCATGACTGTCGGAACTAATATTTTTTCTTTCCATTTTCCAGTGATACCTTGTTTTGATAACAGAAGACCATCACTGTCTATGTGTAATATATGAAGAAATGAATGTTCTCCTGTGAGTTTCTCACCTTTCATAGCCTTTTGATATACTCCCTTCCATACTGGGTCTTGTTTTTGGGCCTCTACAATGATGGATTTTTCCCAATTTTGAAGATGTGGGGGTTTGTTCTTGTTTTCTTCCATCCCTTTGGTCTTGTGTATTGGGTTGATTATCCCACTATCTGAACAGTCGTTCTCCTCTGGCTCAGCGTCTAATGATCTGGATAGGTAATCTGCAACTACGTTGTTTTTTCCTGGGATCTAATTTATTTCGACTTGAAACTCCTGCATCTCTAGAGCCCATCGAATAATCCTTTGATTCTTATCCTTCATGGAGGATAGGAAAGATAGAGGTTTGTGATCGGATCTTAGGATGACTTTCTGTCCCAACAACATATACTTACACTTTCTGAGGGCATGCACAATTTCCAGTGTTTCTTTCTCAATGACTGAATAATTCTTTTCGGAGGATGAGAGTTTCCTGCTGAGGAAGGCAATAGGTCTAAATTCTTCTCCCCTCCCCTTGTTCTACGACGGATGCAATGGTGTCATTTGAGGCATCTGCTGAAAGGTAGAATGGTTTAGGGTAAGTGAGGACAAGCGATTTAGTCAGGGCCAAGTTCAAGGATTGGTAGGCATACCTTTGTTCCTCCCCCCAAGAAAACTGCACTCCCTTTTTGGTTAATTTCACAATAGGTTCCATCAATATTGAGCACTCAGGAATGAATTTTCTGTAGAAATTTATCATTCTAAGTACCTCTGAACCTGCCTTACAGATGTGGGGATTCTCGCCTTTAATATGGCAGTGACGTTCTCTTGAGTGGGGACTATCCCAGCCTCACTTACAACATGTCCCAGATACTCAACTTCCTTCATGAAGAACCGATATTTTGAGCATTTCAAAGAGAGTTGTGCCTTGCTTATCCTGTTTAGAACATCCAGTAGGATCTCTTTGTGGGTTTTTAAGTGTGGAGAGTAGATTAACAAGTCTTGGAAGCACATGACTCCCCTCCCTAACATGTCCGAGAGAACAGAGTTCATTAGACACTGAAAAGTCAAGACTGAGTTTCTGGCTCCCTAAGGAAGTCGACAGAGTTGATACTTTTGCCATTGTGTGGTGAAGGCAAAGTATTTCCTGTCTTCCTGCCTGAAGGGGGATGTGAAAATAGCCAGAGTTCAGGTCTAATTTTGAGAAGTATCGTGCTTCCTCCAGACCTATTAATAATTCTTCGATGTTGCATAGAGGGAAATCAAGCTTGGTGACCTTGTTAACCTCACATAAATCCAGTACAAATCTCAGACTTCCATTAGGTTTCTCCACCAATATGAAGGGGCTGTTCCATCGGGAATTTGATTTTTCATATATTACAGTTCACTTAGGATATATTTACAAGTTATATAAAGAATTTATACAGAATAAATAACAAAAAATTACAATTTTTTTATTTCAATAAAAAAATAGCAGTAAGTATTTAAATTAGAATTTACTTGGGAGCAAAATTAGCTCAGGATATGGAATTCATGTTAAATCATGAATGAAGTATTAATAATCATAAAATCCTTCATTCACAATTTAATAATATAAGCTAGTCAGGGGTTGTTATCAGGTCGACATGGAAGAGATTTTTCATAGAATGGGAGAGGGGGTAGAACAAGAGGTCATTGCTGGAAACTGCCTAAGGAGGGTGTGAGGAGCAGGTTCTTTGCAAGTGGTTGGTGAGGAATGAATTGCCTGATTCATTGAATCAGTTATTTAAGGCACGGTTGGTGAGCATTGTGTGTACCTCCCCACGATGGGTCTCTGACTCCATGGAGGTCAATTGCTAATAATAATAATAATAATATGATAATGTGCATAACATTGATTTTTGTTTTTAATTTTGAGGGATATCTGAATTTTAATGTGGCTGTCCTATACAACATTTAGCAAACTCCAAGTATTTCATATAAGCTTGGAGTTTTGGATTCTAATTTCAGCAGAATTGGCCTGTCTATTCAAATAATATTTTGAACATAATACTTGAGGATGATACAGTTATGTGGATAAAATATAAGGGGTATGATATTTTCAGATAGGATAGAGAGAACAGGATGGGAGAAGTGTTTTTCCTAATGAGAGCAGAAGAATTGAAACTGAAGAAGAGTATGAATTCAGGAAGAGACAGAAATGCAGAATGTAGCACATTTGAGAATATCTGGTGATGGAGGCCAGTAGGAACAAAATAATGCTAATAACTGTAGTCGATTATTGCTATAGGCCAGGGATGCAACAGGTGTGGGTGACGTGCATTAGCAAATTAGCACAATGAAGGTGATTCAGAAACTTCAACTACAGGAATATAGATTTGAAGTAAGAACAGTCATGGGGTGAAGAAAATAGAATTTATACAACTATTAAGAGATAATTATCTAATTCACCATATAATAGAAGGGACTCAGAGAGCGAGAGTGTTAGATCTAGTGATCGCATTACAGGATTTTTCAATACCATTGTAGCCACTTTGTTTCCAACTAATGAGAGTGATCATACAGTTTTAACTTGGGAGTTTTCCAAATGTGAAATTTTCTGTTAAAAAGGGATATGTATATGGAATTACAGAGTAGGTGATTTGGGCAAGCTTACGAGGCAACTTGAAGCATTGCTGTGGTGTAAGAATCCGCAAGGGAAGAATATTAACAGTGCATGATCAAGAATTATTTTAAGAAATGAATACCAGACAGAGACACAAGGATAAATCAAGTGGAAGGTTGATGGATGAGTAGCAACATTAAACAAGAGCTATAATAATAATAATAATAAATAAGAAAACAATGGAATCAAAAATCGAATACAATAGAAAAAAAAGCAATAGCAAAAGCAGCATGCAGGAGAATAAACAGAAACAGACTGAACAATTTTGTAACAAAATTAGAAAGAGACTGTACACTTAAAAGACCTAACACATGAAAAATCCTTAAAGATCTAAGTAATGAAACTAAAGAAAAAGCAAATATTAATACCATTAAAATAGAAACATGGCTAAATTACTACCAAGATCTGTGGTATGATGAAAGCATTCAAAAAAAGAAAACCACCCTTTGTAAACATCTTGGACAACTTGGAAATCATCACTCTAGAAGAATTAACAGAAGTATTAACCCATAACAAAACAGGAAAGGCCTCAGGAGAAGACAGTATAAACTTGGAACTTATCAAATATGCAGGACTTGAATTCTCACTCAGGCTACTTAATTTTTATAATATGATTTGGAAAGAAGAAAATTGCCCACAAGATTGGACAAAAGCAATCATTATCCCCATCTACAAAAAAGGACACAAATCTGATTGTAACAATTATCATGGCATCAGCTTACTTAATACCTGTTATTAAGTATATGCAAAAATCTTAGCATATAAACTTAAACATATAGTAGATCCAAAATTAATAGAAGACCAAAATGGATTCAGAAAAGGCAAGTCTTGCATAGACTTTAATGCATTTGCATTAAAATTACTAATTGAAAAACACAGTGTAATCAACATAGAAACACACATAGCTTTTATAAATTACATCAAACAATTTGATAAAATTATTAGAGAAAAACTATGGGAAATGGAAGAATATGAAATACCAAACCAACCCTTTAGAGCCTTGTTTAATATATATCAAGATAATAAAATATCTGTAAAGTAACATCAAGCTGGAAACCAATAAATCGAGGAGTACATCAGGGTTGCCCTCTCTCACCTGTTTTATTTAATATATACATAGATGAAATCATAAAAGAATGCAAGATAACTAATGATGGAGGATTCAAGATAAACCGTAACAACAGATTAGCTACTCTTCTCTTTGCTGATGACCAAATAATCCTTATAAGCAGTAAAGATGAACTACAAAAATCATTATGCAGTCTAAATAACCTGATAAAAACATATGGTATGGAAATATCAACAGATAAAACAAAGTCACGGCCTTCAAAGGTGCTAACCCAATAAGAAGCAAAATAGCAATAAACAACAAAATAATAGAGCAAGTAAATACATTCAAATATTTAGGATGCACAATGTCATATGAAAATGAAGCAGATATAGAACCAAAACTATCAAACTTTTTAAAAGTAACAAGCATTATAAATAAAATTTTTAAACCCAATTATGTACAAAAAACACACACGAATAAGAATCTACAATACAGTAGCTAAACCTACCTTTATGACAGTGAGATATGGACAATAAAAAAAAAGCAGATGAAAGAAGACTTGAATCAGCCAAAATGAAATTTCTGCACAGAACTGAAGGAGTCACGATAATGGACAAAGTTAAAAGTAACGAAATCAGAAATAAAAATATATATATAAACTCTCTAAATTAAACAATTATTTGCTACAGAGAAAAATGGAAAGAACACATACTCAGAATGAATAGAAACAGAATACCTGAACAAATTCTAAATTACCACCCAAAAGGTACCCGATGCAGAGGAAGACCCTTAAAAAGATGGAATTGAGTCCAGAATAGGCCACTTGGCCTATAAGCCTGAAAAGGAAGAAGAAGAATAAAATAATAAATAAAAAAATTCTGTAGAGGTATTGTGAAGACAGGTGATCAGCAAACTATGAGCAGTACAGATCAAAGAAGATTAGCCTTTCATTAAGGAAGACAAGATGAGATTGTGAGAGAAAATTAGCCAAGCAATTCAAAGAAAACACCAGAGTTCTTTCACTATTGGCTAATAAAAAGAAGAACTGACTGTGGAAAGATAACTTTAATGAATGCTAATTATGTAAAGAGAGGTTACAAAAGCAGATGAAATAGTTCAGTTACTAAGTGATGATCACTTTGCGGGTGAGTACCATCCAATAGTGATATTGCAGCATGTAATGTAGGTGAATTGTGAAAGTCTTATGATAAAGCAGATCATTAATGGGAATTCAGCTATGAGATTAAATTGGATATTGGCCAGCATGTTATTAGAATTTTTCAAAGAAGCTGCAGTACCTCTGCTGTTGAACTTAAGCCTTGGCTCAAGTGAGATTTTAAATAAGTGTAAGGAAATCATAATAGTTCCACTGTATAAAAAAGGTTCCAAGACACGTTGCATTTATATATAGACAATCAATATTTCTGAGGCAATATTCAGGAATGAATAGATAATATATCATCCTTTATTGTGATAGCATGGTTTTGAAGGATAGATCATGCCTTAGTAATTGACTCAATTTTTGTTAATCGTAAAGGAATTTATGAGTCCTTTAAAAATTTATGAAATGACAACTAGTTTCACCCATTCCCAAACTGTTGGCTTCTTCAGGGCTTTTATATAAAGAAATAAATAATAAGAGATGATGTTAACACTAAATAAATCATTAGATTAGAAACAAACCAAATCACATTAACATGAATGTAATGTCTCATGGTGCATGTTAGATGTCATTCAGTAAATTTTGCTAACCACTCCTAGTCCAGACTGTCGTTTATGAAAACCATTGTACTAATTAAAAAAGTTAGAAAGAAGGCAATGTTTAAATAGTGAAGTGATCTCTGATAATTCATATTTCATATTTGTAGATTTAGGGACTCAAAAACACACGTGTTGAACAGATTATTTTATTATAAAAGAAAGAATGATCTCTGATAAGATCTAAAAGTATGGAGGTATAAAAATCTTATAGTGACTGCACTGCATAGTTCAGAGGGTCTGGACAGAGGGATGAATTGTGGATGATTAGAGTTAAGCTCTCATAGTACCCATATATAAAAAAGGGAAATAAAACTGAATTTGGGAATTACAGAGGTATTTCTCTGTTGAGTAATACCCTGGTAAGATTTATGCAAGTATACTTGAGAAATAGTTGAGAGGGATTGTTGTAGAAGGGAAGCTTGATGAAGAACAAGCTGGATTAAGGACAAATAGAAACTGTCAGGATCAGATTGTCACTTTGCTACAGATAGTTGAGAAAGGATGGGATTATAACAACGATCTGTATTTAAGTTTTGTAGATCTGGAAAAGGCATATGACAAGGTGCCAAGAGAGAGGCTATTCAAAATGGTACAGTTATATGGTGTCAATGGGGCATTATATCAAGTAATACTTAGTCTTTATTTGAGTTGTAAGTCAGTAGTTAGAATTGAAGGAAGTACAGGAAGATGGTTTAACCACCCAACTGGCCAAGACGTATATACATGTCCAGAGTTGCAATGGATGCGAAGTGCATATTAAAATTGTAATACCATTGATATTACATTGAAATATATTACATATCCATCAAGATATGAAGTGTAGAAGAGTGATGTATTTTATCCATATTGATGGTGATGTGGTTAATGTTAGATCTAGTGTTAGACAAGGATGTACATTATCTATATGGATCACGTTATGATGGAAAGTGATATTAAAATTGGAGATGTTAATGTCAGCTTTTTGCTTTATGCAGATGATGTTATTATACTTCTAAATAAGTCCACTACAAGTCTGCAAGATTCTCTGCCTAAATTGAATAACTATTGTAATAGATATGGTATGAAGGTCAGCAATAACATGTCAAAGACAATGAAAATAGGCAGAAGCATTGAAAATATCAACGGCATTGTGAATGAAGAACCTTAGAACAAGTGAAACGTTTCAGATACTTAGGCACGATTTTTAGTGAAGATGGTAAATTAAATATGGAAATAGACAACAGAATCAACAAAGCTGGTATGGTAGGAAGTCAACTGAATAAATTTATATGGAATAACAGAGAAATTAGTCGAAACACTACATTAGCTGTATAAAAGACATACATACATACATACACCAATTTTAGCTTATGGATCTCAGAGCTGGGTCAGAAGTAAAACACTTGACCAAAGACTAGAGACCACAGATATGAGAGTCCTGAGAAAGATTATGGGCATGAACAGATGACATCAATGGCAATATCATATTAAAAATGTGGATATTAGGAAAGAACTTGACATTGTCAGCATTCAGGAATGTGTTAGCATTGCAAATCTCAGGTGGTATGGTCACTTAACATGTTCGCTGCCACGCTGCTCAGTCATAGTTTGTTCCCGCACGCCAAGCGCTTTTGCGTCTTCAAGGTCACTACGAGTAAACTCGTAGCCGGCTTATCAGATAGAATTTTGTTTCATATGCCAACTACGAGTAATCTCGTATCACTCCCATCTTCAAGGTCACTACGAGTAATCTCGTAGCCCGCTTATCAGATAGAATTTTGTTTCATACGCCACCTACGAGTAATCTCGTAGCCCGCTTATCAGATAGAATTTTGTTTCATACGCCAACTACGAGTAATCTCGTATCACTTCCATCTATATATTACATGTGCTGACGCCAGTGTTTATTGCGTCTAGTTCAGTTTTAGTTTCTAGTCTCTAAGAACCTTCAATTTCCCCATGGCCAGTAAAAGAAAACTTACTGATATAGAAGTAGAAGCTTATGCTAATATGAGTGATGATGAATTTCATGAAATATTTGGTTCCGATTCCGAAGATGATCCTACAGACGATCCTCTAGTGGTGACTCCGATGATGAAGAAACTTTTGAAGATGAAGTTAGCAACCAGCCAAATACATCAACATCAACTTATTGGGAAAATTCAGAAGAAGAACCCCCACAATTTGACTTTGTTGAAACTGCAGGTTTTAAAATTGACACTGGAAATTTCAGTATCAAAAGGTTAGTTGAACTTTTCTTTTCTGAAGATTTTTCTCACAATTTTAGTAGAACAAACCAATTTATATGCTTTACAAAATATTGAGGAAAGCCGAGCGCAGTTCAAAAAAATTCGAAGAATTTCTAACTGGAAAGCAACATACCTGGAATGAAATTATTTCTTGGCCTTTTACTTCATATGGGTCCTTGTAATTTACCGTCTATTGAGCATTATTGGAGTACAAATCAACTTTACAATTTGCCATTTTGGTGCTCTAAAATGAGCCGAAATCGATTTCAAATTTTATTGTCATTTGCATTTCGCAGATAATTCCCAAGCAGCTAATGATAAATTGCACAAATTAAGACCAGTCCTAGATCATTTTAATAGTGTAATGTGAAATTGCTACACACCAGACAGAAACGTATGTATTGATGAGTCAATGGTGTTGTGGCACGGTAGACTGGCATTTCGGCAATACATAAAAAACAAAAAACATAAATATGGCGTGAAATTCTATGAACTGTGCGAATCAAATGGATTGGTGATAAAAATAAAAATTTATACAGGAAAATCTGAATCCTCTTTAGCGAAAATGGGTCACGCATATGATGTTGTATTCCATTTGATGGAAGAATATTTAGATAGGGGTTATGTATTGCATATGGACATTTTTTATAATTCTCTAGCTCTGACAGAATCGCTTACCAACAGAAAAACGTATGTGTGTGGAACGCTGAGAAATAATAGGAAAAACAATCCACCAGATGTTATTCAGAAGAAACTAAAGAAAGGGGAATTTGTCTGGCAAAGACGAGGTCCTGTTGTAGTCAGCAAATGTTTTTTTTTTTATTTTACTGAGTGCTTTTTTATTTCATTGATTGGTTTTTATTTTTATTGATTTTACTAGTTTTAAATTGATTTACAAATTACGTGTTATACTACGGATTAACTCGCGCTTGGAATATAAGAGGTTGGTAATCGACATACGAGTATACTTGTAGTTGGCTCGTGAAGCTCATATATGAACTACGAGTATACTCGTAGTTGGCATCTGAGGCACATACACAATATACTATATTTTAGTTGAAATTATTTCCCTTCTACCAAGCCCCCAGACATGCTCTCCGCTTTATTCAGAATCCAAGGGTCCAAATTAAGGTAATTATACAAAGGGATAACTCGTGTTTGGCATAGGGGGTTGGTAAATCGACATACGAGTATACTCGTAGTTGGCTTGTGAAGCTCATATATGAACTACGAGTATACTCGTAGTTGGCAGCGAACGTGTTAAGCAGAAGGAAAGGAAAGATTAGGAAAACAAGTGTTCTCTGCCAGGTTGGCAGGAAAAAAGACCCAGAGGAAGACCAAGATATAGGTGTATTGATATGGTAAAAAGTGCCTTAGAAAATAGAAATATAAGATCTGATAATGTTAGAGTCTTGACAGGTAACAGACTGATTTGGAGGAAAATTGTAGATAGGAAGTTAGTAATGATGTAAATTTTTCATATAGTACTATCATATCCTGTACACCCCTTGAGGGTACTTGGCAGGAATTTGATGATGATGAGTTAAGAGTTCCTGATGTGATTCTATAAAAGATGAGCAAGATGTTATGTTGAATTTTTTCTTGACAATTATTCATAAGACTATTACACTTTTTTTATACAATCTTTGTTAAGTAGCTTTATTTTATCCTCCTACATGTTTCGCCAATCTTTTTCTATTGGCATCCTCAGGGAATACAAACTAGTAAGCTAAAATGAAGGTTACAGACTAGGTTATAATTGATGGTTCTAATTCATACAAAAAATTGGTATTATGCGTGACAATGTGCGTGTCTCGTTAACGTGATTTATTCGTTATGGCTCATGACCTAATTGTTATGAAAGTTCATTTCTTTGATGTTTAATGATCTGATAAAAGTTTTCCAAATTTCTGGTAAAATTATATAATTATAAAATTATAAAATTATACTTTATAGAACTCTGTTACACAAATTGGGATGATATAAGGTAAATATATGATGAGCAAGATGTTTTGGACAAAGAATTTGTTTTGATTATAACAATTTTTCTGGTATTAACTTCATTGTTATTAATTATTGCTTTATGTAAAAGACCAGAATAACTGCCAGTTTGGGTATTACCAAAACTATTGGTGGTGTTTCAAAATTTTCTAATTAATAATAAAATCCTTAACAATTAATTAATAGTTACGTTAGTCATAAAATATTATTAAAAAGGACTCACTTTTTATAATAGAGCAACAGTTGAGTTGGATAAAGATTAATGGCTATTCAGTGATACCGGTGCACTTTGCAAATGATTCAACAGGATACTTTATAGAACTCTTTACACAAATTGGGATGATATAAGGTAAATATATGGTGATGCACCACTGCAAGCATGTACCATTCAGATGGAGGTATTTTAGTTCCCAGTGTGCCAATAGATAGGAGATGCATAAGTATAATCCTTGTATTTTAGTTATGTATCTACTGAGAGTTCCCTTAGGACAAATATGTGCTAGAAGAGGAGAAAATAGAAACAGTAGGAGAGAGGGAATGAAAGAAGAGGAGAAAATGGAACAATAGGAGAGAGGGAATGGTAAGAAGTATAATGTATGGGGACTCAATGATCCATAGTGTTCAAGATAGGATGCATGAGGAGTATTTGCCAGGAGGAACGATAGAAAGTGTGGCTTTGGCAGTTAAGAGAGGTGAAAGGGTGGATGAGATTATTGTGATGGTGGGAACAAATGACTTGAATGGTGGTGTAAATAGGGCAGCGAGAGATATGAGATTCTTGCTTGAGGTGGTACGAAAGAAGACACAGAGAGGAAAGATAGTGTATGTGTTGCCTAGGTATGATAATGGCGAGCTGAGCAGAAGGGCAGTAATATTGAATGACATAATAGCTAGAATGTGTGACAAGAGAGGACTGGAATATGTGGATGCTTGGAGTGCGTTTGAGGACAGAGAGAAATTGTATGCAAGAGATTGCTTACATTTGAATGAGGGAGGACGTAGGCATCTGGAGAGATTGCTGTTCTGAACAAGTAAGTGTGTCCCAGGGAGGATGATAGCAGGGGTGGCCTCTTGTGGGAATGGGTACTTGGGAGAAGGGGGACGACATCAGCTAACACTGAGCCCAGTGGAGTCTAGAGGGGATAATGCTGGGTATAGAAACAGCGGCATTTATATGCTTTATACTAATACCAGGAGTATCCGGAATAAGGAAGAGCAATTGGTGGCACATCAGCCTGGACAAATATTATTGGGATCACTGAGACGTGGTTGACAGAAGAGGATATAATAACAGGAATAGAAGTCGCTGGGTACAGCATTTTTCGGCAGGATAGGAAGGGAAAGCGTGGTGGTGGAGTACCTCTTATGATAAGTGACGACCTATGTCCTCTAAGAATGGAGACTTTGGAAGGCAGTAGCACTAATGATTTAGAAAGCATATGGTGTGAGGTAGAGGTGGGAAAGACAGGATATTTAGTGGGGGGGTGTTGCTACAGACCCAGGAGCACAGAGGGTGGGGATCAGGAAATGTTTAGACAGTTAAGTTTGGCAAGTGCAAGAAGCATGATTGTTATGGGAGATTTTAACTGCAGTAGTATAAATTGGGAAGAGGAAGATGCATGTAGCAATAAGGGAATGCAATTTCTAGAATCCTTGAGGGACAAATGTCTTAGGCAACATGTAACAGAGGGACCATGAGGTTCAAGAGTTTTGGATTTGGTTATAGCATCAGAAGAGTTGATAATAACTGAGATAACATCTCTCCCACCAGTTGGAGAGAGTGACCATATGGTTTTGACTTGGAAAATGAATAGACATGTAGGAGTATCAAAGAGACGGGAACGTATGTGGAATTATAAGGCAGGTGATTATAATAGTCTAAGACGTCAACTTGGGGAAGTTTCATGGAGGGAGGAATTGGAAGGCCAGGATATCATTAGTGCATGGAAAATTATGAAAGAATATTTGTTAGCAGCAATGGTAAGTTGTATACCACAAGTGAACAAGAGGACACAATTTGGAGTAAAGTGGATGACAAACAATATTAAACAGGAATTGCATGCGAAAAAGAGGCTACGGAAGAGATATAAGGAGACAAGGTGAAGAGAAGATGCATGAAGAGTATAAGACACAGGCCAGAAGAGTGACTGGTATGGTAAGGAAGATGAAACTGGAATATGAGAGGAGATTGGCCCTAAGATTCAAAGAAAATCCGAAGGAATTTTTTAGATATGTGGCCAGTAGGAGGAGAAATGACTGTGGAAGAATGATATTGTGGGATAAAAATGGGAATAGAGTGACTGATGCTGAGGACATAGTGGAATTGTTCAATGAACACTTTATTGGAGTATTTCATCCTGGAGGAGTCAGTTTTAATGCTAAAGGGATTGGGCAGGTTCGAGGTTTAGAGGTACAGGAGGAGAGTGTGTTTCAAATACTGAGTACTCTGGATGTCAGTAAAGCTGTGGGACTGGATGTTATTTCACCACGAGTTTTGAGAGAATGTGCTTGGGAATTGACAGTGCCTTTGACCTGGCTTTACAATGAAAGTCTGGCTGCGGGAAAAGTGCCCATGGAATGGTAGGAAGGTAAGATAGTGCCATTGCATAAGGGCGGTAGCAGACTGGAAATGTCTAATTATAGGCCAGTTTGTGTGTCATCAGTAGTTAGTAAGATCTTGGAGAAAGTAGTGAAGGACCGTATACAGCATTGGGCAGATGAGGGTAATGTTATCTGTGAGAGTCAACATGGATTTGTGAAGGGGGCGCTCATGTTTTAGCAATATGCTAGCTTTTTATGATAAAGTTACAAGAGCATTAGATATGGGAAAGGTATATACTGCCATTTTCTTAGACTTAGCAAAGGCATTTGACAGGGTGCCACATGATAAGCTGATATTTAAGTTGCAGCACATGGGTCTGGATGTCAGATTGGTCAACTGGATTCAGGATTGGCTATCCGATAGGTATCAGAGAGTTGTGTATGGCGGGGCAGTTTCAAGGAAGCAGAGGGTTACAAGTGGGGTCCAACAGGGCTCAGTACTGGGACCTATATTGTTTAACCTTTATATCAATAACATTGTCAGTGGATTGCAAGGGGATATTCAGTTGTGTGTGGATTATGTGAAGCTGGGAAGGATTATTAGTAATAGTGCAAATGTAGCAGCCCTGCAAGAGGATTGAATAAGCTAGATAGATGGGCAAATGGATAGGGGTGTCGGTTTAATGCAGCAAAATGTTGGGTCTTGAGGTTTGGAAAACATCGATGGGACACTGCATACTCTATGAGAGGAGTTATACTGGAGGAAGTAGGGGAGACAAGAGATCTGGGGTTGGGGATTGATAGAAATCTGAAATTTAGGGGACATATTGCAAAGGTGGTGAAGGTAACACAGAGGATTGCTGCAATAATGAGAAGGACGCTGACCTGCAGAGATAAAACAGTTATCATTCCGTTGTATAAGACCCTGATCGGAGACCACACTTGGACTATTGTTCTCAGATTTGGTCCCCAAGATTTGAAGGGGATAAATTAACTGTGGAAAGGGTACAAAGGCGGTTAACAAAGATGGTTTCAGAACTGTACAATGATAGTTATGAGGATCGGCTGAGGGAATGTGGACTGCAGAGTTTGGTGGATAGAAGAAGGAGAGGTGATATGATTGAGACTTTTAAACTGTTGAGAGGTGGTTACAGGGTTGACACTGACACTGGGGAGCTCTTTCGCTTGGTTGAACAGCGGGAAGGAGTGATGAGAAGAGGCCATCGCTGGAAGTTACGAAAGGAAACTGTGAGCAAGAGGGTGAAGAGTGGTTTCTTTGCATGTGGGGTAGTTGAACCATGGAATGCATTGCCTGATGGAGTGGTGAGAGCGAGAACAGTTGATGAGTTCAAGGAATGGTATGATGGACTTTGTGTTTCTTAGGCGGGACCTCCCCTCGACGAGTCTTGATAGACTTTGTGTTTCTTAGGAAGGACCTCCCACGATGAGTCTTTTGACTCCATGGACGCCTGAATAATAATAATAATAATAATAATTATAAAATATAACTGCCTAACATGGTATCAAATAGAGGATTTTGGGCTTCTTAAGTTTATGTGTGGTCTCTGATGAGAATCAACGGTTCAAAACAGATATCAGGCCAGTGAAACCTAATCACTGCACTAATAAAAGGCAAATATGTGGGCTCCTGAATAGAATGTATGTCTTTTAAGTATTGCAAGCTGCAGCAACTCCTGTGCTAAAGGTTATATATTCTTATAAATGCTTTGGTAAAATTTAAAACTCTTTTAAGTTGTAAATTTTACCAGAGAGTTTATGATGACAAAACAGGACACTTGACTTTGTTTAAAAAAAAAAAAAAGGATGGGGATATGCTACTGTGTGGGGGTGAGTGCAGTTTTTGGAAGGGGAGTTTATCTTATTAATTTACTCACTTATAATAAAGTGACTATTGAGTTGGATAAAGAAAATGGTTATGTAATGGTATTGTTGGAACTTAGCAAAGGCATTTTACAGGATGCCACATAGAACTCTTTTACATAAACTGGAGCAGAAGCAAATGGAGATCAATAAGAGGATGACTTATGGACGAACTTAAAGATTAGTATTCAAGGTAGTTGAATCCTATAGATCAGTGCTTCCCAAACTTCTGGATGTCAGGCCCCCTTTGGAAAAATTAAAATATTTCACTGACCCCTCGAAAAAAAATAGTATACGCATAAATTATTATAATATTTATTGTATTTATATTCAATACAAAACATAAACAGCGAATATTGCAAAAATCAAATGCAAATATTACATTTTTAGCATCTTGCATACACATTTGACATGGCGCATTATCTTATATTTTTATATAGATATATATATATTATTATCGTACATTTGCAGTACGAGCACATGAAACGTAAAATGCTTAGTAATAAAACAAGAATTAAAAACATAAAAGAAGTTTAATAACACTTTAATGTGAACGATGTGTTTCAATACTGCTACACCAATATCAGGTGAAATATTTGAAACTGCAATTCTTAAATTTCTGCTTTGAAATGAAACTTATATGAATAAGCAGATATTTACTAATATTCATTAAGCGCTGAAATACGCAGGAAGCAAAATTTGTGAACCAGCACCAATATGTGATTTTTTCCATTAAAATATAAAAAATAACAAAAAAACAAATAATAAAAATTAAATATGTTTCTTTTAAGATAAAAAAAAATCTACTTAGTCTTAAAAGATTTTAAATTTGTTTTCATTATTTCACCCCCCCCCCCTCAACAAAACCTACATCCCCGGAGGGGGGCCGCAGCCACAGTTTGGGAAGCACTGCTATAGATGGCTAGTGATGAGTAGTGTGCACAGTTCAGTATTTTGTCTGTTGGGGAAATAACCAGTAGTTTGCTTATGATGCAAAAGTAGGAATGGCAACAGTTATTAAATATGATATTGAGACCCAAAGATGACTTAAATAGACTCACAGTATGAACAAAGGATAATGATTGCCAGTTTAATGTTGAAAAGTTTAAGGCTTAGAATAAAAAGATAAGCTGTCTGCTACATTGACAGAATTTTATTGTAAGAAATTTTTAACACTATGGATTTGGAAATGATTGTAGACAGGGTAATGAAGTTTTGTAGTCAATTGCCTTGGGATATTCTCCAACATCGCCTCATCACCTCCAAGTAACAGACAGCAAGATCTGTGAAAAGTAATCCAGCTTATGGAATTACCTGGATGCTGAAAACACACTGATAGTAAAGATAAGGATGTTACTATCCCTTCTTTCTAAAGCTGATACAGCAACATATTAAACGTTTTTCACTTGGTTATATATAAATTAAAGATGCCAAGAAATTATATTCTTGGTTTCAGCCTTTATCCAAGTGTAAGCAAACAAAGTTTGCACATGAAGTAACTTCATGACTGGACTATTTTATATAGAGGCTAATGACTTCACATCAATTGCCTTAGAGTCCCATAATGCAAGGCACATATCCCTATGGACGTGTATAATGGCATTATGGAAAGGACCACTACCCAGATTGGTTTTGATCTTTATTGAGGTCTCATCGGTAGCAGCGAGACTAAGAAAAGATACCAAGGTTGAGTAATCCAGAAGTCATATATTTCCATATACAAGTAGTCAAAAAGTGTCACACCTTATTACTGAAATACTTATCAAAGTTTGCACTTTGATAACTGGACCACTCATGAAGTTACATGCAAACTTTTCTTACACTTGGATGAAGGATGAAATTTAAGAATATAATTTCTTAGCATCTTTAATTTATAGTATAACCAAGTGAGAAAACTTTCAAATCTATGTCTAATCCAGATATTTCAGTAATAAGGTGTGACACCTTTTAACTACTTGTATATGGGAATTATATGACTTCTGCATTACTTCAACTTGGGTATCTTTTCCGGGTCTGGCTCCTACTAATGAGACCTCAATAAAGGTTGAAGATATAAAGATATAAAAAGTTCAACAGATAGATATCCACTTCTTTCTTATTGGAGCTTTGGAATATTTAACAGGGCTGGAGTAGGAGTTCTTATTCTTGCTCCCTCCTTGGGTCATTCTGTAATATCCAAAGGGATGCAGAAGGGAGAATCTTGACAATAGACTGAAAATACTGTGGATGTGTAATAAGGTTTCTAAATGTTTATGCTCCATCCAGTGGAACAGTTAGATAAAAATTCTTCCAGGAATTGGAGCCATATTTATATGGTGCCCACTACATCATAGCAGCTAGAGACTGGAATTGTATTGAAAACCCCACATTAGACAAAATAGGAGGACACCCCCCCCCCCCAGGAGTGGAAAAGTGGGATATACACAGTTAAAAACATGTCTCGACAATGCTGAACTAGTAGACATATGGACGATTCACAATCCTAATCTCCAGGCATACATGTACATGAATGAAGGTATTGGTACTCGTATTGATCAAATTTATATCAATTCTCGCCTTATAAACAGGATAATTCAGATAAAACATCTTGACATCAACATGCCAGATCATAATCCAGTTCTACTTAAGTTCCACTGCATGGAAAAAGTAGAGATCTCTTCTGGACCATGGAGACTTCCACCAAATTTTGCCATTGATCTTTTCAACTAAATTCCAGACCCTCTGTTCAAATTGGAATAATGTTACCTGGAATTGGAATATGTGGTTAAAATTCAAACAAACAGTAAAATGGAATATGATGGAATGAGGAAAAGAACAGACTTTCCTCAAAAGAAAAAAATTGAAATACCTGTATAAAGAGAGAAGCTGGTTTGCAACAAATCAGGGCAATGGTACAGAATGTAGCAACATCATTAGAAACATTAACAGAGAAATAGAAGCAGAAACAAGTAGAAGAAAGAAATTTTAAAATAAGAATACAGCTGCACTTAGCAGATAGTCCTTCAGCTGCATTCTCCAATAGACAATTCGCTAAATTCTGCAAAGAAATGACTAACACTTAAATCTGCATTGATGGTGAAGATATGTCTACCACTCAAGACATCCTTAACTCCTTTCAAAAACACTACAAAAATCTGTTTGAAGATAGTAGTACTGTGTGAAATGATAACTCTTGGAACATTAATGGCTCTCTGTTCATATCCAAGATGGGCTTGACAGACCCATTACGGCATCTGAAGTTATCACAGCCTATAACAAATGCCAGATAAGAAAATCCCCAGTACCTGATGGTCTAGGGATAGAATTTTATTGCAAGGCCTGGAATTTTATCCTTCCCATTTTAGTTACACTATTTAATTCCTTTCTCTCATCAGAGAAAGGAATTAAATAGTGTAAATATTTAATTCCTTTCTCATACACATACCAAGTGAATTTGTAGCAAGCCATACTGTCCTCAATTCCTAAACCTAATAGAGATAACACCTTAATCAGCAGCTGGAGACCTATTTCTTTATCTAATATTGACTACAAGATATTTTTCTGCATTATCAATAACAGCCTCAAAGTGGGAATGAGATACATAATTAAAAGCACACAGGTATATGGAGTACCAGGCTGAGCAATAGAATTTAATGTTTCTGCTATCTGATCTACTCTGCTTAGTTAATATGAAAAAACAGTCGATAGCAGTGCTATCAGTAGACCTTACTCAAGCATTTGATAACGTCCGGCATCCCTTTCTGTTCCACATCTTTCAGCAAATAGTTGTGGGTAAAAAAACTGCTATCCATTATCAAAGGAGCCTCTGCCAACTCAACTACCCACCGCTTAGTTAATGGATTCCTGTCAAACCCAATCAAAATTCAAAAAGGAGTCAAGCAAGATTACCCTCTTAGTCCATTGCTCTTTGCATTGGTTCTTGAACCCTTTCTTACAGGAAGTCAACAATACACATGCTGTACGAGAAAAAACAGTTCCTTCAACTATAAAGGAAAATAACTATTAGCATATGCAGATGATGTAGTGGGCACTTTGAAGGATAATGATTCCATATATATCTTTTTTGGTATTTTGGAAAAATTCAGCAAGATCAGTAGATTAACTATAATGTAGACAACACAAAATGAAAAGTTTTTGGAAAGTTGGCTCTTGGAGGCATTCCTTTTGGACTAACCTCTTTGAAACCTTAGAAGTCTGGAAAATAGGGCCACTTTCCTTTTCTTCTAAAGCCACAGTACTCAAAACCATAATTTTTTCTGCTCAGTTATACATAATAAATATTACAGACATCACAGAAGCTGAAGAAAAGCAATTATATAGTAAGCCTGTGCAATTTTTTTGGTCCAGCCATTATGAAGAAGTTAAAAAGGGCTAAAGGAATTTCTTCAACTATCAAAGAAGCATGGAGGATTTGGGCTTCCAGTCTTAAAGTTCAGTTATTTAAGCAATACAGCTTCAAAAATCCATAAAATATTGCAGACAAATCACATGTGCAGACCTTCTCTGGTGCTACCTGGGTTTTCATCTTCTCCTGTTTGGAGTAAATTATTATAAAGGTCCAAAAGCTGAGATTGTTCCTGAATACTACAACATTCTATGCTTAACTCTAAGACTGCTACAACACTCTGGCCTTGACATTCTTCTTTCCATTAAAAAAAGTAAAATTTGGTATAAAGAAATCTTCCGGTGTGAACTTCCACAGTTGGGTACTGACAACGACACTTTGTTTCATAACTTATTGAAATTCCAAGGATACCCTAACAGGCAGGATCTTGCTTTGGAGAATCGCATATGATTGCCTTCTGGTCAGTGCCATCAAATGGTGGTACTTTTACATTGGAGATCCAATCTGTGACATCTGTTACAGATTGGAAACAGTAGTAGAACATGCATTCTTTAGCTGCCCTCTTCCCCTGCCTATTTGGAACAGATTATGCAATGTGTTGATTTTTATAATTAATGAATTAAAATACCATTTATGGAATGTTAGAAAGAAACATGAATTTGAAAACCATCAATATGACATCTGAATGCTTTATAATATTGTATTGTGGAAATTTTATTGTTCAGTCAGATGATTTTTGTATTTAGAAAGAAGCATTCTAGGAGATATCATATTTTTGACTAGGTGCTGTAGTCCACCCACATTATGCAGTATTCACCAGGAAGAGATAAAATTCTGACTTTTTTTGCTGTGCAAGGTTTTTTAAATGTTTCCATCCTCTTAATTCAATGTGGTCTTATAGTCAATCCAGGCAGAGAAGGCCAACTCAAGGCGATTAACTCAGAGAAGGCTAACCACCTGGGTATTAGTCATCTTTGTGCTTTAGTTTCTGTTTGTCTTTTGGTTGTTCATCTATATGAGATTGGAGAAAAAGGAAAACTGATAGACTTTGACTATATGATGATGATATAAAAGAGCTGAGGCCTTTTCTCTATCTCTCATACTATCGATCTGCTTTTTTTCCCCTAATACTATCAGGCTCTCTTGCACCCCCCCCCTACTACGCCTATGATGAGCATTCCTTTACTTTTGTACCTCAGTAAAAGTTGAAACCTGGATAGTAGTCCTTCCCATAATGCTAAGCATTATACATGTCTGTAAGGATATGTGCCTTGCATTATGAGATACTAAGGCAATCGATGTGAAGTCATTCATTTCTATATACATGTAAACCAGTCATGAAGTTATTTCACACACAAACTTTGTTTGCTTATACTTGGATAAAGGATGAAGCCAAGAATATAATTTCGTGTCATCTTTAACTTATAGGATTGTTGGAATAGAAAGTTTTCAGTACATGACAGAAAGGGAAAGAACAGAATCATCCCTGGAGATTGTAGTAAATGGGTTGAAGTGGTGCCTCTGTCATTGTGAAAGCTTTGTCATTGAAAAACAAGAAGACGTATGCTTGGTATTGTTTGAGCAGTAGTTTATGTAGAACTCATACAGTGAGTCTCTTACTCCATGGAGAATCCTGAAAAAAATAAAATAAATAAATATAAATTGAGGTGGAAAAGGACATAGAATATGTTATGATGAATTCTTCATGAAAATTCTTCTTACTCTCCTTAGTAAATGGTGGTCTCTCAGTGGTGCTCCAATATGTTATTGCTACTTCCTGTACAGAATTCAGACTAGTATAGGGATTATTTGCTATCTGAGCTAAAAATTTCGATATGTGCTATTCATTCATTAGATTCAGTTCATTGTACTGTAAGCTGATCTGCAGAATAAGAAAAGATTGGCTAATGAGAAGGAGGAAGTTAGTATTGCAAAGAAAAAGTCAAAGGATAATTGTATATTATTGTATGGGGACTCAATCATTAGAGGTGCAAACATGCTTTCCTGGTGGAACAATGAAGCAAATAACTAATGCTTTGCAGAAAAGGAAAGACCGTCGAAATTAGTGGTATTTGTGGGCACAAATGATTTAGTTGGGAAAAAAAGAATCTTGATAGAGACTTGAGGAAATTGTTATGGCCTGTTAAGAATAATGGTGTTGTTGGAAAAGTTATAGGCATGTTACCCAGATATGACAACAGTGAAATGAGAAGGAGAGCACATAATGAATAGTAAGATGACTGAGTTGCATGAAGTAAAGCAAATTGAATTTATAAATTTGTAGAATGAATTTGAAGGAAAGTTTGAATGGATTAAAGTTGATGGATTGCATTTGATTGGGTTTGGTATTGAGCATTTAGAAAGGCTATTGTTTTCTGAGAAGGCACAGAGTCAATAAGTTAATGTAGTAAATGATCAGAGTCTTCTTGTCAAGAAAGATATCACAAATAAATGGATTGTATGCCTGTAGGGAGATGGATATGAGGTTGAAGATGTGGTTGCAACAGCTCAAGATGATGGAATGCATAAAGGTGAAGATGAGACAGGTAGGAATGGAAAGCAGAGTCAGGATCAGAAAAATGGGAGTGGTCAGATCGAAGAGAGGGCTGTGGCATATCAGCTAGAATAGAGTATGTTGGGGGTAGAATGTCCACAAGGACATAGAAATTATTATGTTTCTGCAAAAGTAAGGAATATTTGGAACAAGAGAGCTGAGTTTGTTGCATTGATTGAGTCAGTATGCCCAAAGATAATTGGAATAAGCGAAACTTGGTTGTCTGAGGAGGATGTGATGTCGAGAATAAAAAAAAGGATGTACAGTTTTCCAGAAGGATAGAAATGTGAAAAGATAAGGGGGGGGAGAAGTGCTGTTAATGATTTCAGGGGAATTGTGTCCACAAAGTGTATAACTTGATAGTGCATGCACAAATTTTGAATCTCTGTGGTGTGAAGTTGAAATAAACAGGATAATATATCTGATAGGATGCTGTTATAGGCCAGGGAATGCAGAGAATACTGATTGTGAAATATTTAATCAAATTAGTTGGGCATATAAAAAGAAAGCGATCCTGTTGGGAGACTTTAATTACCAGAATAGAGAATGGAAGGAGGCGATAGTGTATGGGAACAAGGAGAGTGAGTTTGTTGAATTTCTGAGAGATAAATATCTTAAGCAGCATACGACTGAAGCAACCAAAGGCTTTATTGTTTTGGAATTGGTGATAACTTCACAAGATGTAGTTTTTAATGAAGTGTTGACACTGCTCCCAGTTGGTGAGAGTGATCATGAAGTATTTGTTTTGAAGTGATGAAACAAGAAAAGGTTTCTTTCAAAAATGGATCTGTGTGGAAGTAAAAAGCAGATGATTATAAGAAGCTCTGTAGTCAGTTATCATCAGTACATTGGACAGATGAGCTGAGCAGAAAAGATGTTGACAATGCATGGAAACTCACATGGCAAGACCTGACAAAAGCAATGTATAACTGCAACTAAGGATTAAATGAATAAATAGAGTAGGAGTGAAATCAAGTAGACTTTGCTAGAAAAGAAAATGTTATGGAGGAGTACAAGACAGTTGGTGGTGATAGGATCCATGAAGAGTATAAAGTGCAGGCTAGAAAGGTGATAAGCATGGTATAGAAATAAAAGGTACAGCATGAGAGGCGATTGGCTAGTCAGGCCAAGATTAACTCAGTGGAATTTTTCTGCCATATGACAAGTAAGAGAAAGAATAACTATGGCAGGTGAACCCTGGTGGATAGTCATGGCAGCAGAATAATAGTTGCAAATGATATAGTGGAATTAATGAACAACCACTTTATCAGCATATATCATACTGGTGTAAATAACGCAGTACAGTATATTTAGAAGTTGGCTATGCCCCTGACCTGGTTATTTAATGAAAGTCTTACAGTGAGTAGGGTATCAAAGGAGTGGAAAGAATGTTAAATAGTATCACTCCACAAACATGGTTCTATGACAAAAGTGTCAATTATAGACCAGTTTATATAACGGCAGGTGTGGTCAAGGAGAGTGAGTTTGTTGAATTTCGTTATTCAACAACTGTTGTTGTTAGAGAGATTGGTTACGAATACAGGATTAGGTTGATGGACATAGCATTCTGTATAATGGTCAGCATGAATTTGTAAAGGGTAGGTCCTGTTTTAGCAATTTACATTCATTTTATGGTAGGGTAACAGGTGTGTTAGGCAAGGGAGAATTATATACAGTGATATTCTTGGACTTTGCAAAAGCATTTGATAGTTTACCACATGATAAGTAAACTATCATGTATAATGACGTACATGATAGTTTATGATAAACTATGATGTACAAGCTGCAGAAGATGGGAATAAATAGTTTATTTATTAGATGGATCGGAGATTAGTTCTCTGAACGTTACCAGCAGGTTGTGTATGATGAAGCAGAGTCTCAGAAAAGCAGGGTAACCACTTCTATTCCACAGGGTTCTGTTCTTGGGCCCCTGATGTTTAACTTGTTTGTAAATGATATATCATGTCTATTGACTGGAGATTTTCAGCCATTTGCTGATGATGCAAAGTTGGGAAGAATAAGTAGCACTGCTGATGTTAATTTGAATAGATTTTTGACTTGGATATAGGACTGAAGTTGTAATTTTAATATCGGTAAGTACAAGGTGCTGCATTTTGGAGCGCAGAAATATAAGGCTGTGTACTATATTGACAGTGCCATAGTGCAGGAAGTTTTTGACAGTAGACTGAAATTTAGAGGGCGTATTGCTGGTGCCGCAAAGGCTGCACATCGTAATGCTGCTTTGATAAGAAGTACTCTAACATATAGGGATAAAGAAGTGGTGGTACCACTATATAAAGCACTATATAGTCCAAGTGTGGGCTGACCCCACACTTGGACTATTGTTCTGAAATTGAGGACAATAGTCCAAGGTCTATCTATATAGATAGATAGACCCTTAGGTATGCTTGCTATCTATATAGATAGTCCAAGAATAAGTAGCACTGCTGATGTTAATTTGAATAGATTTTTGACTTGGATATAGGACTGAAGTTGTAATTTTAATATCGGTAAGTACAAGGTGCTGCATTTTGGAGCGCAGAAATATAAGGCTGTGTACTATATTGACAGTGCCATAGTGCAGGAAGTTTTTGACAGTAGACTGAAATTTAGAGGGCGTATTGCTGGTGCCGCAAAGGCTGCACATCGTAATGCTGCTTTGATAAGAAGTACTCTAACATATAGGGATAAAGAAGTGGTGGTACCACTATATAAAGCACTATATAGTCCAAGTGTGGGCTGACCCCACACTTGGACTATTGTTCTGAAATTGAGTGGGTGGGGGGGGGGGGGGGTGGGGGGGGGGGGGGGTGGGGGGGGGGGGGGGTGGGGGGGGGGGGGGGTGGGGGGGGGGGGGGGTGGGGGGGGGGGGGGGTGGGGGGGGGGGGGGGTGGGGGGGGGGGGGGGTGGGGGGGGGGGGGGGTGGGGGGGGGGGGGGGTGGGGGGGGGGGGGGGTGGGGGGGGGGGGGGGTGGGGGGGGGGGGGGGTGGGGGGGGGGGGGGGTGGGGGGGGGGGGGGGTGGGGGGGGGGGGGGGTGGGGGGGGGGGGGGGTGGGGGGGGGGGGGGGTGGGGGGGGGGGGGGGTGGGGGGGGGGGGGGGTGGGGGGGGGGGGGGGTGGGGGGGGGGGGGGGTGGGGGGGGGGGGGGGTGGGGGGGGGGGGGGGTGGGGGGGGGGGGGGGTGGGGGGGGGGGGGGGTGGGGGGGGGGGGGGGTGGGGGGGGGGGGGGGTGGGGGGGGGGGGGGGTGGGGGGGGGGGGGGGTGGGGGGGGGGGGGGGTTTCCATTATCTGTTTTAATAGCAGATATAGTGGTGCACTCTTGTTGGCGTTTTTCTAGTGAAAAGAAATACTTTGTAGGGGCATCTGCGAAGTTAATATGTTTGCGTCGTGCTCTTATTAGTGCTCCTCTTGCAGAGTGCTCTAGGTGTGAGCATATGGTGGCTTCTAGGGACTGGTATTCCTCAGATTCTGGATGATGCAATTGCTGTTGTTGTTGCAAATTTTTAAGGGCTGAATGCTTATTCAAATTTCTTCGGTGACTATATTTTTGGGTGAATACCTTAACTTTGGATTTAAAAAGCGACCACCACTCGGAAATTGATTGTGAAGTAGGTATATCTCTGATGAGAGTTTCGATATAGATTTTAGAGGTTCTGAGATATTCTGTATCCTTTAGTAGGCTGTTGTTAAATATCCAGTATGCTCCTCCTTTGTATCTGGTGTGTCCAGGAAAGCAAATAGATATTTTTATTTTTTTTTTTTTGTCACTGTTTATTAATTAATTTTATTCACTGGGCACAATAAATACAGTATAATTTAAACAATTATACCTATTTTCTAGAAGGTTTCTTCTCTCTCTATTTAATGTTATGCTGTTTTATGTATCAAAAATGCAGATCTGTGGAACCATAGTTTAGAACTGTAGACCTTTAAACATTATTGAAACAAATATGTAGTATTAAATTAATACACATCTGTTTACATTCTTTGCCAAACATTATCAAATCCCAAGGCATAATTTCAGTTTGTAGGCACCAAGGCAAATGATTTAAACAAGACAACATAAAAAAATTTTGGGCTCCATTCTTTGGATTCATTCCCACGGCAAAACCTTGCTGTGCTTTGGCATTGTTACATCTCTGAAGTTACTTTTTTTAGATTTAAGAAGAAAGTCTTTGTACATTGCATATCTAGGAATTTCACTTGACATTATGTACCATTTCAGTGTAACTTAATTCTCAGTCACGTAAATTTTATAATCTGTTCCTTTTGCCACTCTTAGGTTTTATCTTTCCTTGGTAACCTTTAGAAAATTCAGATCACTTTACAGGATTTTATCTGTGATATGTAGGACTCCATTGGTTGTAGTTATATCAGCATATAGAATATTTGCACGATTCACTGTTACACAGTTTGGGAGAATATTTAGGAGTAAATTGCTGTCATCTTCTGCCTTGACTATCATTTCATCTTCAACTCCTGTTGTATACAGTGTTCCTTTCACCAAGTGACGCAAAAGAAAATCTTTTGCTGCTTTAGGATCCTTCTGTAATCTTTTGTATTCTTCAGCTGGCAACTTCTCAAAAGCACACTGGCTTGGAGCAAAAAATGTATATGGTCCATTACCTTTAAGCTCTTTTTCTAATCTTGCTACCTTAATAAGCTCGGTAATATTCTTTAGACGAGGCGACTTTGACACAGTCAAATAGAGGTCTATTATCAGGACTTTCAACTGCCAGCTATGGAGAAAGATTGAAAAAAAATTTGGATTGCAGAGTTTGGTGGATAGGAGTAAAAGAGTTGATATGATAGATACATTTAACTTAGTGAAGAGGGTTTTATTGGATTAATCCAGATGAGATTATAAAAAGAGTTGAAGGTGAGAGGAGAAAAAACTAGAAGTCATCCCTGAAAGTTATGTAAGCGTGTGGGGAGTAGATTTTTTACATGGAGAATTGTCAGGGAATGGAATGCATTACCAGAATGTGATGTTAATGCAAGGAGTGTTAAGGATTCTAAGATTCGATATGATAAATATGTTGCGAGTTCAATGAACCTCCTATGATGAATCTGCTGACTCCATAGAGGATGCAATAATAATAATAATTGTTTTAAATCCGTATCCTGAACATAAAGTTTTATAATTGCTTGCTTGCAATTATACAAAGAGAAGTATGCTTAGTATTATGTGTGTGGGTATTAATGCCACCTAATTAGTATGATTTTCTTTGTGTACTCACTTTGATAGAACTTATGAATTAATTTTTATTTTTGTCAAATGAAAAATCAAAATAAATATTAAGTTAAACTGATTTTGACATTTTAATTATACTAATTTTATTAACAATATTTTATAATATATGCTTGTTATAAAGTTAGTAATGGCATTAATTTTTCATGTAGTACTATTATAATTATCGTGTACACTCCTGTGGGTACATATCAGGAATTTTTATCATGATTATGCTTGTTATATTTAGCAGAAATTGATTCAGTTTAATATTGATATTCATTATTCATTACAAGAAAGTTATAATAATGAAAATTATTTTAAATTGTAATTGAAACATTTAATAGAAAGCAAGCATATCTAAGGGACAGTTTTGACTTTGCATTAATACTACAATAAAAAGCCAAAAATACTGAGCATAGTGTTTGGTAGAATACAAATGTCACACTTTGAGAGCCCCCCCCCCCCTATGAGAGGCAGTTTGAGCCTCAAATCTCCTGCAATTCTTAGTAAGTATTCCAACCTAAACAAAACTTGCTAAGAATTGCAGGAGATTTGAGGAAAGGCCCCTCAGATTTAAATTTGCATCGTTGAAGTAAGGTGGCTTTTTTCCAATGAATTCTGTGCCAGGTATCCAGGGCATGGTCTATTAATCCTGAGTAGCTGTAGTGGTGAAACTTGAGTTAGTCTTGGTGTTATGATATATGGATGTTGGCTGTCCTGCCTGTTTGGCCACAGTAGGAACTGTTGCGGCTGCAGGATACAAAGCCAATAGGTGGCATAATTAGTGGACTTTAGGCCAGCCTGAATATCTCCTGTTCTGTCTTTGTTACTGAAGTGTGCCTGCATGCACATGTTGGATACTGATGTATTAATCCCTGAAGATGCAATTCAACTTTGTTGAAATATAGAAAGTAATTAAAATTTTTAGTTATCTAGCCTATGTTGTCAATTTCTTGAAACAACATAATGCATGAGAATCAATGTATAAGCCTAAACACCAGGATGTCTAATTATATTTTTTTTTCCGGCATTAAATAACATTAGTTGAATAAGGAATCACCTCTAATTTGGAATAAATAATTGAACAGGCTCGTGTTGTAATACATTTATTTTTTATCCTTACAGAGGCTGGTAGCATTTTTCCAGTGACATCTGCATGTGACTGGTGGAGTCTTGGTGCATTACTATTTGAATTACTTACAGGGAGAGTATGTATCATATCATTTGCATTAAATAGTGATTTTAATCTTATGTTACTATTTTTAAATTATTACTTTTATCAATTTTTTTTTTTTTTATGAAGAAAACCAACCTCATATTCTAGAGATTATATAATATATAATTATATAGTTCATACTAAACAATTGTTGAAATTGTGGCCTAAATTCAAAAATGAAAAATTTTTTCATTTTTAAAATTTTATTTCATAGCAAATAATTAAATTTGAAACTTAAAATGTTTCAGAATTGACCAGAGAGTTTATATGCAACTTTCAGCATCAGAGTTGCCAATATATTCTTCTTCTTAAGCTTTCACGAACCATTGAGGTTCTTAGCTGTAGACTTCTCAACCCTGACTATCTCGAGGGTAAGGTGGTTGGCCCTATACCCCCTGGTATGTCTGTAGATGTGTGTGTTCGCGGAGCCGGTTTGCCTGTTCTGGGGGACGAAAAACCCGAGTTTCTGGGCGAAAAAATCCCCTACCTCCATATTAGACCAGCTAACTCACATTTAGCCAAAACAGACCAGATAAAGATTCCTCACGTCTTGGACAGGAATTGAACCCAGGTCTTTCCGACCAAAGGGCTTCATCTATACCGACTGAGCTATGGAGGCTCTTGCCAATGTATTGCATTACTTAAATAACACAGCCTCTGCCCACGATTCCATGTCTTCATCTTTTATTATTTTTATTATTATTATTAGTAGTAGTAGTAACAGAGACCTCCAGGGAGTCAAGGATTCATCAAAGGAGGCCACAAATCACATCCAATTGCAATCCATTCCAATCACACACAACTCTATGAGAGAATATCTAGCCCTCACCCTCTTTTTGACAGTATTCATTCTCAACTTCCAAGGATGTTCTCGCATCTTTTCCCCACCCTCCATAAAATAAAAAATTCCATCTACTGAATTCCTGTATGACCCTTTCAGAAGTTTGCAAGTTTCAATCATGTCATCCCTCTTTCTCCTGTTTGCTAGTATCAGCAGTCTATGAATTCTCAGTCTATCTTCATAATCAGTATTTCACGATCCTGATATCATTTTTAACACTTCTCTTTGGTATACAACTTGCCATTGCTGCTAATAAATATTCCTAAACCAGTTCACAAGCATTGATGATATCTCATCCTTCCAATTCCTCCATCCATGGAACTGACCTAAGCTGATTTCTAAGATTATTATAATCAACTGCCTTATATACATCCCTTTTTCTTAGATACTCTTGCATGTCTATTCATCTTCCAAGTCTAAACTATGTGGTCACTTTCTCCAACTGGGAGCAGAGATGCCATCTGTTATAATCAGATCTTCTGATGCTATGACCATTTCCAAACTCTTAAACTCATGTTCTTTCTATTACATGTTGCCTGAAACATTTTTCCATCAAGAATTCCAAAAATTCCATTCCCCTAGTACTACTACACGCAGTTTAATCTTCCCAGTTTATACTGCTGTAGTTAACGAAACCTTATGAACAGAGGAATAAGTTATTGTAATATGGTGACAGAAGATGGAATACCCAGGTTAGAAGGCATTGAAATGAATACTGGGAAGAGCAGAGAAGAACTTCCAATGAAGTTAACAAGAATGATGACAGTGGATCAAAGTCTTCTGAAGTTCAACTTCTGGTTGAGTTAGTCTCAGAAGAAGGTGCTTCCACTTTACTAATTTACATAAAATAGGAATATGAAATGTAAGAAGCATGTATTAAAGAAAACTGGAACTGGTAAAGAAAGAAATAAGAACTTGAGTTAAGATTTTAGGAATTAGTGAACTGAGATGGACAGGAATGGGTCACTTTGATACCGATGATTTCATGATGTATTACTCTTGAAACTTTCGAAGAAAGGAAGTAGCATTCACAGTTAGAAGAGAATACATAAATAATTCTAATTAATTCTAATCAGAATAAAGGCATATCCAGTGAATGTTACACTCATACAGGTGTGCACCCACTGCAGATTCAAGTGAAGATGAGGTAGAAGAATTTTACAGCTGCATACAACATTAGTATACAGTATTGAGAAAACAGATTTTCTCTTGATATTAAGTGATTGGAATGTAAACGTGGCAGAAAAAGAAGAACAAGGCATCTGGAAAATTTGGTTTTGGGATGAATGAACCAGGAGAAAGGATGTTGGAATTTTGTGTCAAGAGCAGTTGCTTTCAACAACATAAAAGAAGATTGTACACATGGACTTCACCTAATGGTGAATACAGAAATCGGATAGATTATATTGTTGCCAGCAGAAGGTGGAGAAGTGCTATCCAAGCAGCAAAAACATTACATGGTGCAAACTGTGGGACAGATCATGAATGTTTGATAGCTGAAGTTAAATTGAAATTAAGGACAGTATCAGATTTGAATTAAATCATATAAATGAAGCATTGGAAGTAAGTCAGAAAGAAAGTAAAAAGTTTGGAGACGACAGGAAGAGAATTAGAAGAACTGTGGGAAGAAACAAACTGTACAGTCATAGAAACAGCAAAGAAGACTAAGTAAAGTAGTAAAGATAAGGAAAATCATCTAAACATCTTTTGTGTGCTCACACTTGGATAAAGGATTAAACTAAATTTATTATAATCTAACCAAGTGAAAAATAAACTTTCAATATCTTTCTCTAAATCCAGAGTAATTTAATAAAAAAAGGTGGCAAACCTTTCGGCAACTCCTATAGGTAAAGATGATCTCGCTATTGCTTCTGCCTGGTATCTCCAACACTGGGCCTGGCTCCCACTGAAGAGCCTCAATAAAGGTCGAAACTAGTCTGGGTAGTGGCCAATCCCTTAATGCATAACATTATACATATCTGCAAGGAGATGTGTTTTGCATTATGGAAGATACTGGGATAGGAGTGTTGGTAGCTTGCTCCACCTTTTCTACGAGTTGCCCAGAGTTGTACTACCTTACCCCAGTAAGGTAGTACAACTTGCTCAATAAAGGTCAAAACTAGTCTGGGTAGTGGCCAATCCCTTAATGCATAACATTATACATATCTGCAAGGAGATGTGTTTTGCATTATGGGAGATACTGGGATAGGAGTGTTGGTAGCTTGCTCCACCTTTGCTACGAGTTGCCCGGAGTTGTACTACCTTACCCCAGTAAGGTAGTACAACACCATATTCAGTCCTGAAGATATTTTCAGGCACAAACTTTCTTTGTTCACACTTGGATAAAGGATTAAACTAAATTTATTATAATCTAACCAAGTGAAAAATAAACTTTCAACATCTTTCTCTAAATCTAGAGTAATTTAATAATAAAAAAAAAAAAAAAGGTGGCACACCTTTTGGCAACTTCTATAGGTAAAGATGACCTCACTATTGCTTCTGCCTGGTATCTCCAACACTGGGCCTGGCTCCCACTGAAGAGACCTCAATAAAGGTCGAAACTAGTCTGGGTAGTGGCCAATCCCTTAATGCATAACATTATACATATCCGCATAGAGATGTGTTTTGCATTATGGGAGATACTGGGATAGGAGTGGTGGTAACTTACTCCACCTTTGCTATGAGTTGCCTGGAGTTGTACTACCTTACCCCCAGTAAGGTAGTACAACACCATATTCAGTTCTGAAGATGAAGATATTTTCAGGCGCAAACTTTGCTTGCTCACACTTGGATAAAGGATTAAATTAAATTTATTATTATCATCTTTTGTTTTGTTCTTGCAACAAAAGGTGCAAGGAAATTGAAGAAAGCAACATTATGGGTAGAACAAGAGATCCGTTTAGAAAAATAAATGATGTTACATGGAAGTTTATCCCTAGATTACAAGTTGTGAAAAGTAATTTGGGAAAATGTCTGATGGAAGAAGGAACAGCGAAAAAAAGATGGAAAGAGTATGGTATGTAGAGGATTTGTACATGAAAGATAATAATATTGAAAGAGAATTTGTTGAGGAACCCATGATAATGAAAAGTGAAGCGATATCAGCAATGGAACTGCTGCCAAATGGAGCTGATGGAGTGTCAGTGGAATTATTGAGAGCAGCTGGGGATGAAGTAGTAAATATATTAACTGAAATTTGTCATCAGGTTTGGAAGAAAATATACTGGCCTAGTGATTGGAAAACATCAGTATTCATCCTAATTCCAAAAAACTCAAATCCCAGAGATTTTGAGAATTATATAACTATCGCTTTAATTTCCCATACAAGTAAAATTATGCTGAAAGTGATCCAACAAGGGCTGGAAATATATGTGAATAGAGAAATTCCCAAGAGCAGGCAGACTTTAGGTGAGGAACTAGAGACCAAATAGCAAACATGAGATGGATTATGAAAAGTACAAGAGAATTTCAGAAGGAAGTAGTCATCTGTTTTATTTATAAAAAAGTTTTAGATTGCATGGATCACAACACACTATGGATCGTAATGATATCAGTGGGATTTCCTGTGCATCTAATTCTCTTGCTGAGAGAGCTGTATGACAAACCAAGAAACTTCGATAAAATCAGTCTTTGGGGAAACAGACGGTGTTCAAGTGGAAAAAGGGATGCAACAAGGTTGTATACTACCCTATATTTTTAATATTTATAGTGAATATATTATGAGAATGGCTAACATAGATAAAGATCAAGTTGGAATTAAGACTGGTGGCAGAAAAAGAAATAATTTAAGACATGAAGATGATACAACCCTCATAGCAGAAACTAAGGAAGATCTGGAGTTGTCAATTCTACTGGTTAAGAGGGAAAGTAACAAAGTGGGCTAATTTACATATCAGCAAAACAAAAGTGATGGCTTTTTGCAATTTAAATGAACTTAAAATAGAGGGAGATAAAATAGAAATTGTTAAAAGTTATAATTTATTGGAGTGCAGAATCAGAAATAATGATAAATGTGAAGATGAAATTAAAAGATAGTCATGGGGAGGAAAAATCTCTGTTAAACCTGACAAAAATTATGAAAGATAAGGGTATGAGTAAAGCCAAGAAAGTTAGAATTGCCAAAGCAATGGTATTTTCAGTAGTGATATATGGATGTGAAAACCTGAATTATTAAGATGCCAGAGAGAAAGCAAATTGATTAATTTGAATTATGGATGTGGAGGAGACTATTAAGAATCCCATGGACTTCAAGCCTGACCAATAAGAAGGTTTTTGAGAGTTTTATTATTATTATTGTTGTTGTTCCGGGCAACCGCAAGGAGTCGACAGACTCATCGAGGGAGGCCCTAACATCATGTCAAGAACAACTATTCGACATTGACACGGTATCTATCATACCTTGCCTTGAACTCATTCATGGTCATAGCACCCACAACAGACTCTGGAAGCTTATTCCACTCATTCACCACTCTCCAAGTAAAAAACCTAGCTCTAACACCCTTGTCAACCACGCTCTTGCCCAGCTTCCATGCATGGCCCCTAGTCCTCCCACCACCAGTCATATTTTCAAAAATATCTTCTGGATCAATCTTATAGAAATCCTTCAGTAATTTGAATGTCTCAATCATATCACCCCTCCTTCGCCTATCGTCCAATCTCTGCAACCCACAAATCTTCAGCCTATTCTCATAAGGTTCATTCCACAGACCTTCTATCATCTTGGTCACTCGTCTCTGGATCCTCTCCACTTACTCCCCATCACGAAGAAACCCTGGTGCCCATAATTGGGCACAGTAGTCCAGATGGGGGTCTTATCAAGGCTCGATACAGAGGAACAACAACTTGTTTGTCTCTGTATGTTAAAGTATTTTTCAGAAGCCAAGTGATTTGATGAGCTGATTTAGTCACTTTTGCAATGTGCCCCCTAAACTTCAATTCCCTATCCACCAACACTCCCAAATCCCTGGCCTCGTCAATCTCCTGGAGTACGGTTCCACCAATGCGATATACTGCTGCTATTCTTTTCACCCCAAAGTGCATAACCTTACACTTTGGCACATTAAATTGACATCCATTTTTCCTAGCCCAGTCCTCCAAACTATCCAAATCATCCTGTAAAATTTTGACATCCTGTGCACTCACAATTGCTCTACCCAACTTTGCATCATCAGCTGAACAAGTGAACACTTCCTTTCAAATCCTTTCCTATATCATTGATGAACAAATTGAAAAGCAGTGGTCCAAGAACAGAGCCCTGTGGCATACCACTAGTCACAAGCCATCTTTTAGACTCCACTCCTGCATAAACCACTCTCTGGTATCTCTCCATCAACCACCCTCCTATCCATCTCACCAACCCTATATCTGTCCCCATCTGCTCCAGTTTACTGATTAGGGTTCCATGTGGTATCCTGTCAGAGGCCTTGGCAAGGTCCAGTAGTATCACTGTAAACCCATTACCCCTATCCAGTTCAGCCGTTACTGTGTTATAAAACGTGAGCAAGTTACTGAGGCATGATCTACCCTTCACAAAATCATGTTGTCCCCCATACAATATCCCATTTTCATCTATGCAATCCTGTATTCTTTTCTTGACTAATTTCTCTAAGGCCTTGACAATGATTCCTGATATGCTAATCGGTCGGTAATGTACAACAGCAGTCTTGGAACCACCTTTATGCAGTGGAACTATTTTCCCCCTCTTTCCACCCCTTCGGGACTAACCCAGACCCGAGACTCAAATTAAACAAAATAGTCAAGGGTACTGACAATTCTTTAGCTGCTTCTCGTACGACACGAGCTGGTATACCATCCAATCCCACGGATGTATTGACATTGAGGTTATGCAATAGACTACTCACCTCCACTTCATTCACCACAATTCCCGTATAATCTACTGGTTTATTCGTTTCTGCAATGTCACCACCTGGATGATATATACTTGCAAAGTGCTCACTCAGTAACTCAACTGTATCAACTGATTCAGTTACCTCCCTACCATCGGCATTCTTTAAAATCATTCTGCCATGTACATTTTTCCTTTTACTTGCTACATATCTAAAGAACTGTTTAGAATTCTCTTTAGCCTGCATGGCCAATGTTCTTTCGTAATCCTTTTTTGCTTTTCTTACCACACTCGTTACCCTTCTGGCCTGCTCTTTATACCGTTCATGTGCCTGCCGGTTACCTTTCTCCTTAAATTCCCTCCATAGTTGTTTCTTATTTTGCAGCTCAAGCTTAATGGTGTTATTCATCCATTTAACCCCTACTTGATTTATTATTCGGACTCTTGGTATACAGTCAGCCATTGCTTCTTAACTGCCTTTCATGCACTATCAACTTCTAGTCCTTGCAGTTGTACATGCCATGGCACTGAACCAATCAAACTCCTAATCTTGTCATACTTTCCAGCCCGATAATTCCACATGTACCCTGTCTTAATTGAAAATTTCACACCTTTAGCCACCTCCCAAGTCAAGACCCTATGATCACTCTCACCAATTGGCAATGTGGTCATATTTGTTACAGCCAAATCCTCAGATGTAATTACTAGGTCAAGCACTCTCTGACCCCTAGTATTTTCCATTACATGCTGTCGCAGATAGTTATCCCTTAATAACCGCATAAAATCCAATTCCTTCCTCCCGTGTGTCCTCTCCTCGCTCCAATCAGTGCGACCATAGTTGAAATCTCCCATAATAATTACCATCCTTCCACTCATTTCTTCTATTTGCTTGTGCATACTGTCACCATCCTCTTTCCATCACCTGGTCTATAGCAGCATCCAATTGTATATTTAGTTCTGCTAGCCACAATCTCGCACCAAATGGCCTCAAATGTGCTCTTTTCTCTATCCTGCAATTCAACTCTATTCTCCTTGGCTGTAGCTCATCAGCTATCATCAACAATACTCCTTCCCCCCATTTTATTCTCCCTGTCATTCCTGAACACACTATACCCATCACATTCAATCCCACTAGCTATATCATCTACAGTCAGCCATGATTCACTAATACCAATAACCTGTGGTCTGGAAGTGCCAACCATGGCCAACCCCCCCCCCCCGTTACCATCCATTCTGATAATTCTAGTTTTACTGCATCGATACACTGACTTGTTCGAAGAACAACATTCTCTTCAGATGCCTTCATCCTTTCTCGTTCAAATGCAAGCCATCTCTTGCATGCTATTCCTTTCTGTCCTCAAATGCCTTCCGAGCACGCATAATCCAATCCTCTCTTTCGACACATTCTGGCTATCATTACTGTTTATTATTGATGCTCTTGTCTGCAGCTATACATTATCATACCTGGGCAACATACTCACTATCTCTCTCTCTCTCTCTCTGCTCTCAGTCTTCTTCTACAACGTCAGATTCAACCTCTCTCCACTCAATTCACACTGCTTCTCAAGTCATTTGTGCCCACCACAATCTTCTCATCCACTTTTCACCTCGTTTAATTATCATAGTCACATCATCTATTGTTCCTCCTGGCAAACACTCCTCTGGTATTCTGTCTTTCACACCACAATTTCCATACATCACACCTCTTACCACTCTGTTTCCTCCTTGCTCACCTGCATCCCTCACTCACTCTCTCCTCTGACACTTTCTTTTAAGGTTACACGGTGATCAGCATTCATATTTATGAATTTAGGGACACAAAACATACGTGTTGAAAAGATTATTTTACTGATTAATAATAAAATAATAACTTGACGTTTCGACCCCTGTATTGAGGTCATCATCAGAAGGATACATGTGTATAAGAACCAAGCTACATGCTGTTGTACTCTATACAGGTAAATTACATCTATGTTGTTAACTAATCTTTTTTCTTAGCCTGCCCTCTAGTGATAAAATTTTTTTTTTTAATATAAAAAATTACCAATAAAAACTACACTAAACTCTGCTAAAGTCCTCACGTACTAGGATTCTTCTGGAATTATACAGTTCATATTGCTATATTACGATTATCTTCTGGATTTGTACATACAGGTTGCTATTGAATGTTCAGGAGAAAAAAAAAAAAAAGAGAAAAAAAAACACTTCACCAAGGCTTCTTGTATTGAGATTTTTCCTGGTGGTTGCTATTAAGGTTGCAGATGATTCCTCCACATTCTTGGAATGGTTAGACCATCACTTTTATTCAGATTAGGATCATGTTTGAACATTTCACATGCTTCCTTGAATTTCTGCTCGAGCCAGGTTTTGGTAAGGTGTAGGGACTTGGTACCTTTCCAATCAATTATGTGGTATGTTTGGAGTGCGTGGTCAGATAGGCTGGTTTTTCCAAAATGGAGGCATTTTATGTGTCGTTTGTGTTCATCCTTCTTGATTGGGATGGTGCACCCTGTTTCCCCTATGTATGGTATGTTACTTTTTTTTTATCACTAGAGGGCATGCTAAGAAAAAAGATTAATTAACAACATAGATGTAATTTACCTGTATAGAGTGCAACATACTGTTGCACTCTATACAGGTAAATTACAGGTTCTTATACACATGTATCCTTCTGATGATGACCTTAATACAGGGGTCGAAACGTCAAGTTATTATTTTATTATTAATCAGTAAAATAATCTTTTCAACACGTGTGTTTTGTGTCCCTAAATTCATAAATATGAACTTTCTTTCCTTGTTATCTTGCTTACTTGCTATCCTCTCCTCTTCTTATACCTGGTTCCTGCACTGTCTCCTATTCTTTCCCCTTTTATTATTCCCATAACTTTTTCTAACTCCTACTCTGATTTGCTTCACATTCATTGTTTCCAATCGACTAATATCTTTTTTCATGCTTCCGAACTCATACCTCATTCTTTCACTTCTTTCAGTGCATCTATCTTTCCCTGCAAGCTACTGACTCTCGCTTGACATTCTTTCTCTCAACATCATCATCTCCCAAAACTACACCATCTTTCAGCCCTACTGCACTCAATAATTTTAGATTCTCATTCACATGCTGCACGTAGGGGAGTGAGAGGCAGGTTTTTTTTTTTTTTTTTTTTTTTCCCATGATCATGGATCATGCTACTTGTCTCTCTCTTGGTTGGTATTCAGCTGTTTCTGACATAATGCTGTTGAGGTCCATTGTGCTAATTTCTAAATCTCTTCAATTCTAATCAAGGCAGATGGCCAGTTTGTCCACAATAACAAAGATGACATGAGCAGGATACTTGATAGACATCTGACAAAACTACCATTCAAAATGTTATTGGTAATTATCATCCTTCTGGCAGATTTTAAAGAATTTCAATACCCTACCTTAAAGGAACTTTGGAACAAATAGCAAGGATTCTTCTTAAATTCAATCTATATGCTTCCTTCACACCAGCTTGGAAACTGTCTTATTTCCTACCATCTACAAAGAATACATTACCACTGTTAAATTGTGAATGAAACTACGTTGTGTAATTTATTTTTTTCATTCACATTTAACGTTGCTTATTATGTATTAATCATGATTTGTATAAAAATTATTTATTATTCCTTAATTTAGGATTACTATTTAAATGTTTATTCTAAACTTAACCTACTATTAATTTATTAAGCAATAATATGTGCAGAATTTATAATAACTAAAATATATAAGATGTAACGAAAAGTATTATTATAATTAATTCTATACGTAATGAAAAAGCTGATTAAGTAGCTTGAATATTCTGTTTATTCTTATTTGTGAAAATTTAACGTTATGTAATCACTCATGTAGTAGTAGAGTATTGTATTACATTAGCGAAATGTTTGCGTTCATTTGTTGTCATGGAGACGCATGAAATAAACAAGCACGAGTCGAATAGAGCATGACCTTCGGACTGAAAGGAGAGGAAAAGATATAGAAGATTTTTAATTAGAGAGAAGAGAGAAAGTTTTTGCGGAGCGGGAAGGAAGGTAGGATACAAGCAAAGGAAGTGGAAGAAAATTATAAGTTCTCTAGGGCAGAAATTCATGAGAATAGTGTTTAGAAGTGAGCCAAAACATAGTGAATCATATACTTAGCTGCAAGAGAAATCAGCTGTGTTGTATAGGAAAATTAATGCCGTATCCGGATAAATAAAGAACTGGACATTCAATGGAAAATTCTGATTAGTTCCAGTTAGTCTAGGATTACGTCTTAATTCTATGTTGCCCTGAGAAGAATTATATTGAAATTAACTAGTTTGAGAAAAGTAAACAAGGAAAGATATCAGTGCCTTATTGATGTGTTTTTTTTGAGTAGTGAAGCGCAATTAACAGTAGTTCAGTTAAATCATTGGAGAATTTTTATTAATGTGTTCCGCTAACGTAAATAAGTTAATTCATAAGTGTGCTCACAATTAATTGATGTATTGAAGATTGTATCTGGTAAGAGTAGTCATATTTGTTTGTTTATTCTAACATTAACATATCTTCGAAGTTCAAAGTCCGAAATAAGATTGCTTGGAATATTGTCTACCTTGATTAGTGCTTCCTGTGAATTTAAACATTAAGTAAAGCTGATGGATATGTGGAGACTGATTAAATAAGAAGTTTCGTTTTATTAACTTGAGTTAAGAAAGCTTGTGATCTTGAAGCGTGAATTGTATGTGAAAGTTTAGAACATTGAATTGGCATGAGTGACTTAGCAAGATGTATTAAGTTAATTGTATTGTTTCATTTTAAAGCAGAATTCTTGTATTTGTTATATATATCATATGTTAAATGTTTTATTTTGTTAATCTAAATATTGTGTTTGCCTGAATTCCTTTTTATTGCACCGTTCATAAATATTCGAATCTTGCAGGAACCCCAAGTGGAATAGTAAATAATTCGGCCTAAATAAATGAGGAGACTGCTAACTTAATTAAGAATTGATCCTACTATTTTATATAGACTAATCTAAAAATAGGGTGGCACAGTATAATTATAAATTTCCCTACTTTTGGATCGGTGATCAATTTGCAATTAGTTGTTATATTGATAAGAGTGACTTGAACCAAGATGGCGGATTTAGAACATAACATGAAAATAGAACGTCACGACACCACCTCTTTCATTATTTGATATCTATTAAGTACCCTGCTGATGTCATCTTTGCTATTTTGGACAGACTGGCCATTCTGTCTTGATTAGAATTGAAGAACATCAAGACTATATTACATTTTTAGAATCCAAGAAGTCATTATTATTATTACCCCAAGACCTCATGGAGTCAAGGACTCATCTGGGAGATCCTTTTATCAGACACACACATCTCATCATACCGTGTCTTAAACACACTCAAACTCCTTGCAGACACCACACTCTCAGGCAAGGCATTCCAATCATTCACAACTCTGCACGAAAAAAACCTGCCTCTCACTCCCCTACTCACACCCTCTTTATACAGTTTCCAGGGATGACCTCTGGTTCTCCCCTGATCTCCCACTATTCTCTGTAGAACTTTTTCACCATTGATCCTGTAATAACCCTTTACCAACTTGTAGGTCTCTATCATATCTCCCCTCTTCCTCCTGTCCACCAGACTCTGCAAATTACATCTTCTCAATCTTTCCTCATACTTGACATTCCAGAGGTCAGAAACTATCTTAGTTAGTCGCCTTTGAACCCTTTCCAACATCTCTTCATCCTTCTGAAAACCCGGTGACCAAATCTGGACACAATAGTCCATGTGTGGCCTAATCAAAGCCTTATACAGCAGAACAAGAATTTCCCTACTTCTACACGTCAGTGTCCTCCACATCATTCCCAGAAGCCTTTGTGTTGTCTTCACAATTTTGGCGATGTGTCCCCTAAATTTTCGATCCTTATCCACTATCACCCCCAGATCTCTTATTTCCTCTACCTCCAACAATATATTCTCACCAAGCATAAATTCTGCATCCCATCTTTGTTTTTCAAATTTTAAAACCTTACATTTTGCAACATTGAACTCACATCCCCATTTCCTTGCCCAATCACTAAATTTATTCAAGTCTTCTTGTAAGGCTACAACATCTTCATTACTCTTTATGGTTCGTTCCAACTTTGCATCATCTGCAAACAACTGAATATCTATATCCAAATCTTCACCTATATCATTAATATACAAGTTAGACAGTAATGGCCCTAAAACAGACCCCTGAGGCACTCCACTAGTGACTTTCCTTTTCCTGGATATCGCACCCCCATACACAACTTGTTGATACCTATCAGATATCCAGTCTCCAATCCAATGCATTAATCTAATATCCAACCCCATCTGCTCTAGTTTGACTGTCAACTTATCGTAAGGTACTCTATCAAAAGCCTTTGCGAAATCCAAGTATATTACTGTGTATCCTTCTCCTCTGTCCAAGGAAGCAGTCACTTTATTGTAATAAGTAAGTAGATTACTAAAATTTGACCTTCCTTTAGCAAATCCATGCTGTCCACCAAAGATAATACCATTGTTGTCAACCCAACTCTGGATCCTAGTTCTCACAAGCTTCTCCAACAACTTAACCACAACACCTGACACACAGATAGGCCTATAGTTTGATGCTTGAATTTGATCACCTCCTTTATGAAGTGGCACAATCTTGCCCTCCTGCTCCTTAGGAACTTGACCAAGTGCAAGACGCATATTAAACAAATATGTCAAGGCAGGTGTCAACTCCCTGGCACATTCCTTCAGAATATGCGGTGATATATTATCAAGTCCCACAGCCTTATTTACATCTAGTTTACTCAACTCCCCATCATCA